>NC_016089.4:29140327-29440327 GCF_000004515.6 Glycine max
TGCGCTAGCAGTCGCGCCTGCCAAGGCGCCAGGTCCCTGGGCCCTAGCAGAGGCGCCCGTGTCAGGGGCGCGTACCAGGGCGCCCTAGTGCGCAACGCTTCCAATCGTCCAGTACCACGTGTCACTGTGTCGCGGGAAGCGCCTGTCGGGGTACCACTTTGTAATAAAAAAATAGATCCCCAAGATAAATAATTATAAAAGGGACCCTATTTGGTAATAAATTTCTAAAAGGGACCCTATTTGATGATTTTGCCCGAAACCAAATGTCTTACTAAAAATTTAGGGGAACTAAAATTATGAACTTGTACCAGGGAAACCAAATCACAATTTAACCTTAAAAATATTTATTTATTATAAATTTTAATCATATAAAATTAAACATTTAAATGCACAAAGCTTAAAATCATATATGTTTTTAGTTTGTCGACTATTATTATAAAAAATATTTAATTCCAATAAGAGAAGTATTCCAATTAAAAAAAAAACAATAAGAAAATCAGGTAGAGTTTAAGGTCCAATGACAAATTGAACATCATTTATATTTTATCCCTTAATCCCATAACTAGTTTATCCTAGCACGTGAAATATTTTCCCGAGGACAAACTCTATGTAGGTTCGGTGGCACAGATCTAAGCTGAAGGGATTATTAGCTGAACTTAGAAAAGCCATTAAAATCATACATGGAATACCAATCAAAAGTCATAATATACCTTTGAATATACATTAAAAGTCAATGATGTTACTTTTCTTTTTAAAAGACAATTTTATGATTGACTAAACGATAATACATACCGTACATGTAACTACATTTTGATTTAATTCAAAACTAAAACTTATAAATATATTTAAGAAGAAAAATTATATTTATACACCTTGAGAGAGATAGAAAAACTTGGATAAGTGATTGATATGATTAATAGCATAATGTAACAAAAACAAAGAGATACAAAATGAAAGATGTCAATGGGATGTTGAACTATTTATTTTATTGAAATGTCTAAATATCATAACTCGTTCGAGAAATCTACCATTTGTTAACTGTATCGGCTTTATATGTGTTCTAATGTTGTTTTAATCTTATACGAAATCAAAGGAGGAATTTTTTTCATTCCTCATAAAAGGACACAAGAATAATGATATTTAGACACCTCATTATTTCAATACTTAATTAGCATTTCTTATTTCTCATTATATCTTTCTTTTTATCATATATCATACTTGTATTTTTGTTTTTACTCTTCTCTACGAGTCTGACTAGGTTTTGAATAGCATTTAGAGTGTCCAAGTATATTTTTTCCTATTAAAAATAAATCTACGACCCTGTCCAACTGGACAATGTATGGATTGTAAAAACAAATGGCCTAGGCATTATGCATCAGAAACATTTCAGAACTCAGAATTGGCCCTCATTTCATACCTTGTTAGTGATCCTTCACCTTGTCTGATATTATTACAATTCCTCCAAATCAAGGCCACTCTTGGCCATTTCACTAACACAGGCACTTCCCCTTGGTTATTCAAATATCAATTAGCAGCAACCATTTTCATTATCATAGCCCTTACCAAAGTTACTTATCTTAATTTCATTTTCCCTCTCTTCCAACAACAGGATGAAGCTCATTTATGTTAGAATTAATGTCTCATGTGAGAGACATGTGACTTATGTAGGGACTAATAAGTAAATAATTAACGATTAAGGGCTAAATTATAATTGAGCTTAATAGGAGAAATTTCTAGGGTTAACTGTTACTTGATGGGAGTAGTGGTTATAAAAGGGGTTTAATACCCACTAACGTGAAATAAGGTCCCCTTCCTGACCAGAAAGTGTTCTCTCTCACTCATAGCCATCACGAACGGAGAGAGACAAAAAAGAAAGGCCTAAGGAAGTGAAATCTTATTTCTCTCCTCTTTCAAGGAAATCAAAGTGCACTGGAGAGAAGTTCCTATGGAGAAAGGTACAAGTCTTCCTATGGAGAAAGGTACACATCATTATCTATTGTTGTTTATTGATTGTTTGTGAGAACCATAGGTTTCAAGATCCTATTGTTTCCTATCATTGATAGTCTAGGAAACTCCTTAAGAATTTTTACATGTGGTATCAGAGCATGTGTTATGAAATTTATGATTCTCCAAGAATGATTTAATTTCTCTCAATTATACATGAACCCTAATTATGAAATTTAGGGATAATTTAATTTCTTTCAATTATGTATGAACCCTAATTATGAAATTTAGGGATAATTCAATTTCTCTCAATTATGCATAAATCCTAATTATGAAATTTAGGAATTTTATTTTCCGCTGCATGTATTGTTTTATTGGCAATATTTTTATTATTGTTGAATACCAATTTTTGGAGAAAGATTATTTGAAAACTTATGATTATGGGAGAGAAAGCTACACGACATGTATATATTAAATTTGGAGAAAGTTTTTACTTCTAATGGTGAAAGAAAGGAAGCGTGCCTAAACGTAAAGATTCAATTTCAATTTTGAAAAGTTGTGCAGGTACGTTTGCTGCAGGAAGAATATGAAATTTTGGAAATTGCTATTTGCAACCTTATGTTTGCTATTTCCAATCCCACTTGATTTTTTTTACCGAAAAATTATTGTTGAACGTGATTAAAGGATTGAAAGTTTATGTTCTATAATTAAATTAATGTGAATGTTTTGCAATTATTGGTAGCAGTAAATATATGTATATGCTACATATTTGCTTGAACGTGTTTGAATGCAAAAACACAAATAAATGCAAATATTATTTTATGGCCTGGAATGAAATTAATAGAATGGCTATGAATTGTTAATAGCAATAAGTATGTGCAGGCCATACATATTTGGTTGGAATTAAATGTATGTTGAATTTGTTAATCACCAAAGTGGCCAAATTTGTAAGGTTATTTAATTCCAAATTAATAATTATTTCAATTATACTTGGTTGGAATTAAATGTATGTTGAATTTGTTAGTCACCAAAGTGGCCAAATTTGTAAGGTTATTTAATTCCAAATTAATGATTATTTTAATTATACTTGGTTGGAATTAAATGTATGTTGAATTTGTTAGTCAACAAAGTGGCCAAATTTGTAAGGTTATTTAATTCCAAAATTAATGATTATTTTGATTACTCATAGAATAATGGATGCTAAATTATATGGTTATTGGTTTATGGGTAATTGAAATTCATTGTTATAAGGCATTTATGGATCGCCCAAAGGTTGATTAGTTGTTCTTATAATTAATGAATATAATTGTAGGCGATTTGTGTGTATCATTAGTTTTATTTATATGCCCAAAGGAAATAGATACTACTAATTGGTGCATATTTAATTGCCAAATAATGTTAAAATTTTATTAGCATCATTATGTTTGTATGTTGTGTGTAGATGTATCACCCAAAGGAGAACATCAATATACATTGATTGTTATCTAAATGAATCATATGTATGACATGTATTTTATGTCTCAAAACACTTGTGTGAATTTTATTATGTAATACATGTTTTGAATTCATTGGATTCTTATGTATAATCTGAGCCAATTTTAATGGGCTTAACTTCTCTGACTGAAATGAGCAAGTCCAATTTCACCTCGGTGTTTTGGATCATGATCTTGCTATGTTGGAAGAGAAGTTTGTTACTATTATTGATGTTAGTAGCAATGAAGAGAAAGTTCATTATAAAACTTGGGAAAGATCTAAACAGACTCAACCTAATGTTGATGAGAATGACTGTTGCAGACAGTATTAAGACAACTCTCCCTAAAATCGAAAGTGCTAAAAAGGTTTGTGTGATTAGTGGGAGAGCGCTCTCAAACAGCTGATAAGTCTGTTGCTGGGACATTAATGAGTACATTGACCACCATGAAGTTTGATGGTTCACGTACTATGTATGAGATGACAAATATGCAGCAAGACTTAAGACCTTGGGAATATAATGGCTGTGAATGAGAACCTTCTTGTTCAGTTTATTCTAAACTCATTATCGTCTGAGTTTGGCATGTTCTAAATGAACTATAATACCATGAAAGATAAATGGAATGTGCATGAATTGCACAGTATGTTAGTTCTGGAAGAAACAAGAATTAAGAATCAAAGAAGTCACTTAGTCCATTATGTTAGCCACCAAGGGAATCAAGGAGCTTGAAAACAAATTTACGAAGAAGCATGATAAAGGCAAAGGGTCATTAAAGAACAATGACGACTCTTTGCAAATCCAGAAGAAAGGTATCAAAGGGCAATAATTGTTAATTATGTGAAATTAAGACATTTCCAAAAGGATTGCCTAAAGTGTAAGTCTTGGTTCGAAAAGAATGGTGAGCTTAATGCTCATGTATGTTTTGAATCAAACTTAACTGTAGTTTTCCATGATACATGATGGATTGATTCTGGATGTATGACTCATGTTTCTAACATTATGCAGAGATTCCTTACAATCCAAACCATAAGCCCAAATGAGAAGTTCATTTTCATGGGGAATGAAGTGAAAGCTCCAGTGGAAATAGTTGAGACTTATTGTTTAAAACGCAACACTGGACATTGTTTAGATTTACTGGAAACTCCTTATGTACCTAGTTTATCTAGGAATTTAGTTTCATTATCTAAACTTGATGTTACTGCATACTCTTTTAATTTTGGTAATGGATGTTTCAATTTATTTAAGCATAATCATCTCATTGGTACAAGTATTCTTGTGATGGTTTATATAAATTGGAAATAGACAGTTTGTATGCTGAAACTGTTTTAACTCTGCATCATAATGTTGGCACTAAACATAGTTTAGTGAAAGAACGATATGCTTTCTTGTGGCATAAACGTTTATGTTACATTTCTAGAGAAAGGATGGAAAGATTAATAAAGAATGAAATTCTTCCTTATCTAGATTTTACGGATCTAAATATTTGTGTGGGTTGTATTAAGGGAAAACAAGCAAAACATACAAAGAAAGGAGCTACAAGAAGCACTCAGTTTCTTGAAATTGTGCATACTGATATTTGTGGACCTTTTGATGTTAGTTCTTTCGGAAAGGAAAGATATTTTATCACCATTATTAATGATTATTCACGTTATGGTTATGTCTACTTATTGCCTGAGATTTCTCAGGCAATGGATGCCTTAGAAATTTACTAGAATGAAATAAAAAGGCAATTAGACAAAAATGTGAAAATTATTAGATATGATAGAGGTGGTGAGTATTATGAAAGATATGATTAAACTGAGCAACACACAGGTCCATTTGCTAAGCTTGTTCAGAAATGTGCATTTGTGTGCAATACACAATTCCCGGTACACCACAACAAAATGGTGTATCAGAAAGGCGTAATAGAACTTTAATGGATATGGTTAGGAGTATGTTAATCAATTCAACCTTGCCCGTATCTTTATGGATGTATGCTTTGAAAACTGCTATGTATTTGTTGAATAGGGTTCCTAGTAAGGCAGTTCCAAAGACACCTTTTGAACTGCGGACAAATAGGATACCTAGTATAAGGCACCTGCATGTTTGGGGTTGCTAGGCAGAAATAAGAATTTACAATCCGCAAGAAAGAAAATTGGATGCAAGAACAATCAGTGGATATTACATTGGTTATCCAGAAAAGTCAAAGGGGTATATGTTTTATTGTTCTAATCATAGTATGAGAATTGTCGAAATTGGAAATGTAAGGTTCATTGAAAATGGTGAAATCAGTGGGAGTACAGTTCTACGAGAAGTGGAAATTAAAGAAGTTAGAGTGCAAGTACTTTTACCTTGGGCCTCTAGCAGTAAGGTGATTGCTCTTTTTAGTTCTTGTTACAAAATTAATGAAGAAGAGCAACACAATAATGAACCCATGATGCATAATGAACCCATTATGGAAGAACCACAAGAAGTAGCATTAAGGAGGTCTCAAAGAGAAAGGAAACTAGCTATTTCGAATGATTATGGGGTATACCTACATGAAATAGAAACAAAATTAAGCATTAATGATAATGATCCAGTTTCGTTTTCACAAGCTATAAGTTGTGATAATTTTGAGAAGTGGTTAAATGCCATGAAAGAAGAGATAGATTCCATGGAACATAATGGTGTTTGGGACCTTGTAGAATTACCAAAGAGTTGTAAGAGAGTTGGTTGTAAGTGGGTCTTCAAGACTAAACGTGACTCTCATGGCAACCTTGAACGTTATAAGGCTAGACTTGTTGCTAAGGAATTTACTCAGAAAGATGACATTGATTATAAAGAGACATTTTACTGGTCTCACGAAAGGATTCTTTCAGGATTATCATGACATTAGTAGCCCATTATGACTTGGAGCTACATCAAATAGATGTGAAAACCGCCTTTCAGAATGGAGATTTAGAGGAGAATGTTTGTATGGACCAACCAATGGGGTTCTCAGTTGAAGGAAATGAACACATGGTGTGCATACTAAAAAAATCAATATACAGTCTTAAAGCAAGCTTCCCGCCAATGGTATTTGAGGTTTAATGATACCATTATTTCCTTTAGATTTAAGGAAAATAGTGTTTATCGGTGTATGTATCTGAAGGTCAGTGGAAGTAAGGTTATTTTCTAATTCTGTATATTGATGATATCTTGCTTGCAGCTAACGATCTTGATCTTCTTCATGAGACTAAGAAATTTCTCTCTAGAAACTTTGAAGTGAAAGATATGGGTGAGGTAAGCTATGTGATAGGGATAAAAATATTCCATAATAGATCACAAGGATTGTTAGGCTTATCTCATAAAGTATATATATCGATAAAGTGCTAGAGAGATTCAAGATGGAAAGGTGTTTAACATCGCCTATTCTAATTTAGAAATGAGACAGAGTTAGTCTCACACAATGTCCTAGAAATGATATGGAACAGAAACAAATGAAAGTAATTTTGTATGCATCAGTTGTTGTTGCATCTGAGAGCTGAATTTGTAGTATGTTTTAAGGCTACAATTCAAGCTAATTGGCTGCGGAACTTTATTTCAGGGCTTGGAATTGTTGACAGTATTGCTAGGCCGCTGAAAATGTATTGTGATAACTCCGCAACAATATTTTTTGTAAGAACGACAAGTACTCTAAGGGTGCTAAGCATATGAAATTGAGGTACTTTGTCATGAAGGAAGAAGTTCAGAAACAAAGAGTGTCAATAGAACATATTAGCACAAACCTTATGATAGTTGACCCTTTGAATAAGGGATTATCGCCCAAGACATTATAGAACATGTTGAAAGTATGGGCATTATTGTTATTGATGATCATTAAGTGTAATTTATCTTATGAATTTTTACTGACACTCTAAGCTCAATTATGATATGTTTTTTATTACCTGTTCTTTATGTTTGCATGCATGTTTGTGTTAGAGTAATGTTAACAGGTTTTGTCTTGAATGAAGACATTATGTTGGACCAATTATGTACTCCTAACTTATGGTCATATTAAGGAGAAGACTAATTTGTAGTACATGGAAGGGACTATGTCGATTAGATGATGTACAACCGCCATGACTCGAATTGGTTCCTATTCTTAATCATGAAATTATGATGTACCCAATGTATAGAACAATTTAGTCAATTTTTAATGCGCATTATGTTAGTTAATCTATTTATTTATTTAGTCCATAATGTTTATTAATGTCACATGAGCCAAGTGGGAGAATGTTAGAATTAATGTCTCATGTGAGAGGCATGTGACTTATGTAGGGACTAATAAGTAAATAATTAACGATTAAGGGCTAAATTATAGTTGGGCTTAATAGGAGAAGTTTCTAGGGTTAACTGCTACTTGATGGGAGTAGTGGTTATAAAAGGGGCTTAATACCCACTAACGTGAAATAAGGTCCCCTTCCTGACCAGAAAGTGTTCTCTCTCACTCATAGCCATCACGAACGGAGAGAGACAGAAAAGAAAGGCCTAAGGAAGTGAAATCTTATTTCTCTCCTCTTTCAAGGAAATCAAAGTGCACTGGAGAGAAGTTCCTATGGAGAAAGGTACAAGTCTTCCTATGGAGAAAGGTACACATCATTATCTATTGTTGTTTATTGATTGTTTGTGAGAACCATAGGTTTCCAGATCCTATTGTTTCCTATCATTGATAGTCTAGGAAACTCCTTAAGAATTTTTACAATTTATTGCTGAACATCAATTCAAAAATATACTTAGATGCCATCCAAGTGACCCCTGATAGTCGTGGTCCCATCTCAAACTATTCGGGTAGGGCCTTCTATAAAGAACAACTAAAGCTATGGGACAGTCAAAGAGGCATCAAAGCCTCAGTCAATTCAACTTTTGTTTTCAATGTTAATCCTCAAACCTCCCCAGGTTGTGAGGGATTTACTTTCATGTTGCCAGATGACACCTCTCTTCCAAGCAACAGTGCAGGTCAATGGCTTGGGATTGTCAACTCCACAAGCATAGGGGTAAGCAACATAGTTGCAGTGAAGTTTGATACAAGGAAAAGCTACTCTGAAGATATTGATGACAACCATGTTGGGGTGGATGTAAAGAGCATCTATTCCATCCAGCAAGAATCTCTTGGACCACATGGTGTTAATATTTCTAGTGGCACTAATTCAATTGCCACTATATACTTCGATGCTAAAGGAGGGAAATTGATCATATATGTTTCTACATCAGGAGATTTGAAGTGAAGAACACCAGTGCTTATGGTGGATCTTGATCTCTCTAAACTGCTCCCAGATGATGTTTTTGAGGGATTTTCAGCTTTCACAGGGGAATATACCCAGCTCAACTCAATAAGATCATGGAATTTCTCTAGCTGGGAGGAGCATATTGAGAAGAATCCCAAAAATCTATCATGGTTATGGATCTTGATTCCAATAGTTTTGGTTGGAGGAGCATGTGGGCTTGAAAGTGTATGCTATTGGAGAAAAAAACACAGAAAGGGACAAGGGGAGGGGGAAGATCTGAAAATAGAGCTTGAATTAAAAGCTCTTCTAATGCTCCATATGAGAGGCCATCAATGAGAACTGTGTTGCTGGTGCTGATAGGGGAAGTAGCTCCACCAATTGTAGCATTGGAGAAACATGCTTTCACATGGTCTGCCACTGCTCCTGTTCTCAATGAAGAGTTCAATTTCCAAGTCACAGTATCCCAAAATGAACCAATAACAGAACTGATAAGTGGGAGATGATGAATCACACACTTTTGTAGACAAAGGATCAAGCTGAATGTTTTGATGATGCCAAAGGATCACATGTTTCTCAAAGCTTTATTCAAGACAAAGAAATTAAAGATATTCAAGATGGATGATCAAGACAGTCTCTAGATTCTTAGGAAGGGTATATTAAATAGGAAAGGGAATTCCTAATTGAAGTAGCAAAAAGTTTGGCCAAGAAATTTAAGTTAAAAAGTCTTTTTCAAGAGATTTACTCTCTGGTAATCGATTACCAGAGGATGTAATCGATTACAATAGCTATTAAAATTTGAATTCAAAATTTGCACTGTGTAATCGATTACACATATATGGTAATCGATTACCAGCAGTTATTGAACGTTTTAATTCAAATTTTAAAGCTTGTAATCGATTACACACATACTGTAATCGATTACTAGAGGAGATTTTCAAAAAATATTCTCAACAGTCACATCTTTTCATTTGGTTCTTGAATGGCCATCAAAGGCTTATATATATGTGACTTGAGACACGAATTTGCGAAGAGTTTTTCAGAACAACAAGTGTTTATTCTCTCAAAAAGCAAAATCGTTTTATCCTCTTAAGAATTCCTTGGCCAATTCAATTGCAATTCATTAAGGAATCATTTGAGTGCTAAGATTGTAAAATCTATCTCTTTCAAGAGAGATTCATTCTTCTTCTCTTTCTAATTCACTAAGGAATTAAGAGACCAAGGGTCTCTTGTTGTAAAAGAATTCTAAACACAAAGGAAGGATTGTCCTTGTGTGTTTAGAACTTGTAAAAGGAATTTACAAGATAGTGGAACCCTCAAGCGGGTTGCTTGGGGACTGGACGTAGGCAAAAGGGTGTGGCCGAACCAGTATAAATCTGAGTTTGCACTTTCTCTTCCCTTAAACTCCTTTATTTATTATTGTTTTATATTCATATTCAAATTGTTCTATTTGAATCAATATTTAAGAAGTTCATTATTAAGGGAATTTATAACTTGATAGAATTTTAATTGGGGAAATAGTTTGTAATATCTTAATTCAACCCCCCTTTCTTAAGATATCTGAGGCCACTTGTCTAACAAGTAGTATCAGAGCTTCATTCTTGTATAAAGTTTAGAAGCTTCGAGAAAAATGGCCTCAGCAAATTCCTTATTTCCAGAAGGAAATTCTATCAATAGACCACCAATCTTTAATGGAGAGGGTTACCACTACTGGAAAACCCGAATGCAAATTTTTATTGAGGCAATAGACTTAAGTATTTGGGAAGCCATAGAAATAGGGCCATATATACCCACCACAGTAGAAAGAATTACAAAAGATGGTAGCACATCAAGTGAAAGCATAACAATAGAAAAACCTAGAGATAGATGGTCTGAAGAGGATAGAAGACGAGTTCAATACAATCTAAAAGCCAAAAACATAATAACATCTGCCCTGGGAATGGATGAATATTTCAGGGTTTCAAATTGTAAGAGTGCTAAGGAAATGTGGGACACTCTACAGTTAACACATGAAGGAACTACAGATGTTAAAAGATCTAGGATAAACACACTAACCCATGAGTATGAACTATTTAGGATGAATGCAAATGAAAGCATTCAAGACATGCAAAAGATATTTACACATATAGTAAATCATCTGGCAGCCTTAGGTAAAGAATTTCAAAATGAGGATCTCATAAACAAAGTGTTAAGATGTTTAAGTAGAGAATGACAACCTAAAGTAACGGCCATTACTGAATCAAGAGATTTATCTAACATGTCTCTTGCCACTCTATTTGGAAAGTTACAGGAACATGAGATGAAATTATTGAGATTACGCCAACATGAAGAAAATGACAAGAAAAAGAAAGGAATTGCTCTTAAAGCATCATCTTCAATCCAAGAAGAAAGTGATAAGGAAAATGATCTAGATGATGATGATGATGATCTAAGCCTTTTTGTAAAAAGATTCAACAAGTTTCTTAAAGTAAGAGGAAATCAAAGGCGACCCAATTTTAAATCTAAGAGAAGGACAGAAACTTCATCCTCTACTCTAAAATGCTTTGAGTGCAATCAACCTGGACATCTGAGGGTTGATTGTCCCATCTTCAAGAAAAAGATGGAGAAGTCTGAAAAGAAAAATCTTAGTGAAAAGAAATTGAAGAAAGCATACATCACATGGGATGAAAACGATATGGAATCTTCTGAAGATTTAGAAAATGAAGAGATAAATCTCTGCCTTATGGCTAAAAGTTATGAAAGTGATGAAGAGGTAACATCTTCAAATAACTTATCTATTTCTTTTGATGAATTGCAAGATGCATTTGCTGATTTGCATAAAGAGTCAATTAAACTTGCAAAGTTAGTTTCATCTTCTAAGAAAACAATTTCAAATTTAGAAAATGAAATTTCAAAATTAAACAAAGAATTAGATCATCTTAGAAATGAAGTCTCAATTTCTAAAACAAATGAAAAAGTTCATATCTCTACTATTTCTGACAAGAAAATATCAGATTCTTGTAGTTGTTGTGAAAAATATGAAAAAGAAATTAAAGAGTTGAAAAACTCACTTGCAAAATTTTCTTATAGTAAAAATAATTTAGATGTCATATTAGGAAAACAAAGATATGTTTCCAATAAGGCTGGACTAGGGTATAAATCTGAAAAACAACAAAAGTTTCATAAAAACTTCTCTACTTCCACACAAAAATATAATTCTAGTTCTATCACTTGTTTTTACTGTGGAAGAAAAGGACATGGCATATCTACTTGCTACTTTAAGAAAAATTACAGCAACATTAAAATGATATGGGTCCCAAAAGGATCCTTAGTTTATACTAACACACAAGGACCCAATAAAGTTTGGGTACCTAAGTCAAAAACTTGATTATGTAGGTGTCTTTGAGGAAGAAGTGGTACATAGATAGCGGATGCTCAAAACATATGACTGGAGATGCATCAAAGTTTACACATATCTCTCCAAAGAAAAACGGGCATGTAACATATGGTGACAACAACAAAGGTAGAATCCTTGGAGTTGGTAAAATAGGTACAAATTCTTCAAACTCCATTGAAAATGTTCTACTTGTTGAAGGTCTTAAGCACAGCCTGCTATTGTTGTGTTTGTTTGAATTGTTGTTGATGTTGCTATTGAGGATTTTAATTGATATGTGATGATAATGATAATTATGATGATATTGATTTGAGATGATGTTGTTAATAAAGACCATGTCAACATGAATTGTTATTATTGATGAATATGTGAATATGAAATGAGGTTGTTGTTGTTGTTGATAACGTCATTGAGATGAGATGATATTTATGTTGTGAATGACATGGAAATGAAATGTTGATTGATGTTGGAAATGCATTGGCATGTGCATGTTGTGTATGTTCATGGAGGGCACTGTGCACTGGCCTTCCAGGGTCTTTGGCACTAGCTTTTGGCCACGTTCATACGTTGGATGTTGTGTATGATCGTGGGGGGCACTGTGCACTGACCTTTCAAGGTCTTTGGCACTAGCTTTTGGCCACGATCATACGTCGTATGGAGTGTATGTCATGGGGGGTAGAGTGCACTGACCTTGTCGGATGACCCAGACGTGGGTAACTAGCGTGGTTAGAGAATCTAAGCATTTCTGAGGGGATGCTTAGGCGCTTTAATTGGTCCATGGTCTTTGGCACTTACTTTTGGCCGTGATCATAGCTCATACGACACAGGAAATAGAGTAACTGTGGCCAAGTGTACTTTGTACTAGGGGGCTGTCACCTGGTAGGGAACACCTTTGGGCTCCCAGGCTGATCACCTATGGGAGGGGGGCTGTTACGTGCACAACCGGGTGGTCTCGACAAACTCAGCATAGTTCTCTAAGTGAGAGAATCGTGTGGACACGCTTAGGCTATTTCCTGAGGTTTGGTTGTTGTTGGTACGTACCACATTGCATCTGAGTGTTGAGTTAGGTGCATGCATCATTTTGTGCAGTCTTGATTGGGTCCATGGATGGATGTTGAGTTAGGTGCATGCATCATGTTTGCCTATGTTCCTTGCTAATTGTGGTTATTTGGAATTGGTATTGGTTCTTTTATAATAAACTCACCCTTGCAATTTTGTATCGTGTGGTTGATACCTGTGATGATCACGAACCTTGTTCGTGGGAGCAGAATGACAGTGGCAGGGTGTAGGGAGTAAGATTCTGGTGAGGAGCCGCCGAGTCGACGTGATGATGTTGGCGTTATTTTGGGAGAGAGTTGTGTTTTGTAATCAACTCCTCCGTAGTTGGTTTTTAAGTTTTATTTTGTTGAGTTAAAGATGTAAAACTGGGATTTTAATTATATATATGAACATATTTAATTTTCGTTATGTGTATAACATGTACGAAATTATTGTTTCTATGTAATTATGCATATTCACTTAAGTAATAGCGTGTTGTTGGATGAATTTATGTTGTGACAAAATCACTTCTATTTTCATAATAAAAAATTAAGGGAGTTCTTTTTATAAAAATTGAAATTATCGAATATTAGAGTGTGGATACCGTAGCGACGAGGCGGGTCGTACAAGTATCATTTGATTCTCAAAAATGTCTTATAGAACATAAGCATGACATTAATATAAACCATGTAGGACATAGAGTCAACAATGTTTACATGATAGACTTAAGCCTAAAACTAGAAAACAATCATTGTTTTCTTAGCAAAGATGATGATCCATGGTTATGGCATAAAAGAATTGCTCACATAAACATGGATCACTTAAATAAATTAATTTCAAAAGATTTAGTAGTTGGTTTGCCTAAATTGAAATTTGAAAAAGATAAACTATGTGATGCATGTCAAAATGGCAAACAAACTAGAGTCTCATTCAAACCTAAAAATATTGTTTCAACTAGTTAACCCTTACAATTATTACACATGGATTTATTTGGTCCATCTAGAACCATGAGTTTTGGAGGAAATTACTATGCCCTTGTTATAGTTGATGATTTCTCTAGATATACTTGGACATTATTTATTACTCATAAAAGTGATGCATTCCAAGCATTTAGAAAACTTGCTAAAGTTATACAAAGCAAGAAAAATCTTAAGATTGCATCCATTAGAAGTGATCATGGGGGTGAGTTTGAAAACAAAGATTTTGAATCATTTTGTGAAGAACATGGTATTGAACACAATTTTTCTGCACCTAGAACCCCTCAACAAAATGGAGTTGTTGAGAGGAAAAATAGGTCATTGGAAGAAATTGCTAGAACTTTATTAAATGATACTTTTCTTCCAAAATATTTTTGGGCTGAAGCGGTTAATACTGCATGTTACATCATGAATAGGGCCTTAATAAGATCCATTTTAAAGAAAACCCCATATGAGTTATATAATGGTAGAAAACCCAACATTTCACATCTACATGTTTTTGGTTGCAAATGCTTTGTGCTTAATAATGGTAAATATAATCTAGGAAAATTTGATGCAAAATCTGATGAAGGCATCTTTCTTGGATATTCATTACAAAGCAAAGCATATAGGATATATAATAAAAGAACTATGAATATTGAGGAATCCATTCATGTTACCTTTGATGAATCTAATGCTATCTTGTCAAGAAAGAATATGCTAGATGATATTGCAGATTCTTTAGAACAAATGCATATTCATGGACAAGATTCTAAAGGAAATGGTAAAGGAAACAATGAAGATCCTCCAAAAGAAGTCAAATCCAATGATGAACATCCAAAAGAATGGAAAGCTTCAAAAGATCATCCCCTTGACAACATTATTGGTGATATCTCAAAAGGGGTAACAACTAGACACTCTCTTAAAGATTTATGCAATAATATGGCTTTTGCATCTATGATTGAACCTAAAAATATAAAAGAAGTCATAATAGATGATAACTGGATCATTGCCATGCAAGAAGAACTGAATCAGTTTGAAAGAAACAATGTGTGGAAACTAGTAGAAAAACCTGAAAATTATCTTGTCATAGGAACAAAATGGGTTTTTAGAAATAAATTAGATGAACATGGCATAATTATTAGAAATAAGGCTAGGTTAGTAGCAAAAGGGTATAATCAAGAAGAGGGAATAGACTATGAAGAAACATATGCTCCAGTTGCAAGATTAGAAGCCATTAGAATGCTCTTAGCATATGCATCCATAATGGATTTTAAGCTCTATCAAATGGATGTTAAAAGTGCTTTTCTAAATGGCTTAATTCAAGAAGAAGTATATGTTGAACAACCCCCAGGTTTTGAAATCCCGGATAAACCAAATCATGTTTATAAATTGCAAAAGGCTCTTTATGGATTGAAACAAGCCCCTAGGGCGTGGTATGAACGTTTAAGCAATTTTCTCCTAGAAAAAGAATTTTCTAGAGGAAAAGTGGATACCACATTGTTCATAAAGAGAAAGCATAATGATATTTTGTTGGTTCAAATATATGTTGATGATATAATTTTTGGATCCACTAATGATTCATTGTGCATGGAGTTTTCCCTTGATATGCAAAGTGAATTTGAAATGTCAATGATGGGAGAACTAAATTACTTCCTGGGATTACAAATCAAGCAAACTCAAGGAGGTATATTCATTAACCAAGCCAAGTACTGCAAGGAATTGATCAAAAGATTTGGGATGGAAAGTGCAAAACACATGGCTACACCGATGAGCACTAGCTGTTACTTAGATAAAGATGAATTTGGTCAGTCTATAGACATGAAACAGTATCCAGGTATGATCGGATCTCTTCTCTATTTATCTGCTAGTAGACCTGATATTATGTTTAGTGTATGCATGTGTGCTAGGTTTCAATCCAACCCCAAACAATCACATTTGAGTGCAGTAAAGAGAATCATGAGATATCTATTAGGTACAATCAATTTAGGATTATGGTATCCTAAGAACTCAACATGTAACTTAATAGGATATTCTGATTCTGACTTTGACGGATCTAAAACTGATAGAAAAAGCACAAGTGGAACTTGTCAATTCATTGGATTTGCTCTTGTCTCATGGCATAGTAAGAAACAAAACAATGTTGCTTTATCCACTGCTGAAGCGGAATATATCTCTGCCGGCAGTTGTTGTGCACAGGTTTTATGGACAAAGCAACAATTATCTGACTATGGTATCCTTCTTGATCGCATACCTATTAGGTGTGATAATACTAGTGCCATAAATCTATCAAAAAACCCTGTACAACATTCTAGAACGAAACATATAGAAATTAGGCACCATTTTCTAAGAGACCATGTTCTAAAGGGAGATTGTTTGCTAGAGTTTGTTGATACAAAGAATCAGCTTGCTGATATCTTTACAAAACCTCTCCCAAAGGATATATTCTTTTCAATAAGAAGAGAATTAGGCCTTTTAGACCTTAGTGATTTGGATAGGTAAAGTTTATGATTGATTGATTGTGTTTTGATTAAGTATGACGCTTGTTTCTGTTTAAATTTAGTTTACTTTTCTTGTTGGTATAATTAACTCTTAAGATAGTATAAGTTTTTAGACTTAGAAATAAGTTTTCTTTTAGGAAAAGGCTATTGTTTTGTTCTGGTAATCCATTACATGAATACTGTAATCGATTACACTAGAACAGATGGCCTGTAATCGATTACAGTCTTCATGTAATCGATTACCAGTAGGCTGCCTCCACCTGTAATCAATTACCAGTACTTGTAATCGATTACAATGCGTCCTGGTCTATAAATATCACATTTTTCAGAAACCCCTGCGCAGCCTCTTCCTCCTTGCGACGTCTCTCCATTCCCAAACCTTCAAACCTTCCTACCTTACTCATTTCTTCATCAAATCGACTCCCGTAACTTGCAATATTCTTCTTTTTCATTTTTCGTTTGATTTCACCGATTGCAATCTGCAAAAACTCCATCATATGGCAGAATCATCAAAAAAACGTAAGGGTTCATCCACCTCCGCTTCGGCTTCAAGAGCTCATCGTTCCGGAGCCACCAACGCATCCACAACACCAATTCCACCCTCCTTATCCTCTTCCACACTGTTTTCTTCCGAAGAACAGTAGATACGGTACTCAAACATTTTCTCATCTCGTTCCATTATTGACCCTAAGTTCGTAGATATGGATTTCTTTTCTGCTGAAAGTTTTGATTGCATTCAAGCATTTCAGAACTTAGGTCTCATACCTTTCATGTCATTACAATTGCCTGTTTATCCTGAATTGGTTAAAGCTTTTTATTGTAACCTTGAAATTCAGGAAAGCACTTTGATTTCTGAGGTTTTTGGGATAAAAATGATTATTGACCAATCCTTTTTCCATAATTTAACCCAATTGTCTAGTGACGGTGTACCATTTGAAGGTACACTGAATGACGATTGGAAATTTGATTTCTCTGCATATGATGCCCGCCAGTTGGTTTGCACCAACCATGCGGATATGACTGGACGCCTTCTTGCCGGTTCATTGGCTTTTGAAAGCCGCATCCTTCATTATCTCATTGTGCGTATTTTGCTTCCACGATCTTCCAACCTTGCCTAGGTTTCTGAGGAAGATCTTGTTATCATGTGGGCCTTTCATACCGGGCGTCAACTTGACTGGGCTCACTTAGCCAAATATCGCATGCATAAGGCATTGCGATTAAATGCTCCATTGCCATATCCACACCTTGTCACTCTCTTTCTTCGCCATTTTCAAATTCTTCTTGATTCTAAACCTTATGTTCCAATCAAGAGATCTTTTTTAATTGGTGCTGCCGTGATTGCCTCCTTTGGTTACCGCAAAGAGCATGATGGCTCTTGGGTCAAAAAGGGTGCTCAACCCGCTGATGATGAAGGCAACCTACCAGTTGAAGATAATTCCTCTCTTCTTCGAAGGCTTTTGGACAAGTTCGATGGTCTTCAGACTTTTGTTGGTGACAAGTTTGATGCCATGGAATTGCAAGTCGACATGCGGTTCGATGCCATGGATTCAAGGATCACCAAGGTTGAAGAAGATGTCTCCTTCATCCGTACTTGCTTTGATCCACCACCACCGCCTCCATCATCATCTTAGCTTATTTTTTTTTATTATGATTAAGTATTATTAGTACTTTGTTTTATCGCCGTGTATTTGGCTTTTTGTTGCTCTAGTTATCGTAATCTTGCACTTCTATATTTCTCGACTTTGCTTTGGTTGGTTATGACAATGTATGGACTTATTTTGGTTTAATGTTTGGCTCTGTTTTGATTTTGATTGTTTTGCTTAGTTCTTTTTGATGTTGCCAAAGGGGGAGAGAACTTGGGTTAGAAATCAATTAAAATCAATTAGAAATCTATCATTAAAAATCAATCCTTAAAGTTAGGCATACATGCCAAAAGATAGGGGGAGTAAGGGTTGTGTGAACGTGCTATCATCTTGTATATAGCTTGTCTTGATTTCAAGGATTGTCATCATCAAAAAGGGGGAGATTGTAGACAAACGATCAAGCTGAATGTTTTAATGATGCCAAAGGATCACATGTTTCTCAAAGCTTTATTCAAGAAAAAGAAATTAAAAATATTCAAGATGGATGATCAAGACAGTCTCTAGAGTCTTAGGAAGGGTATATTAAATAGGAAAGGGAATTCCTAATTGAAGTAGCAAAAGGTTTGGCCAGGAAATTTAAGTTAAAAAGTCTTTTTCAAGAGATTTACTCTCTGGTAATCGATTACCAGAGGATGTAATCGATTACCAGTGGCCAAAAATGATTTAGAACAGCTATTAAAATTTGAATTCAAAATTTGCACTGTGTAATCGATTACACATATATGGTAATCGATTACCAGCAGTTATTGAACGTTTTAATTCAAATTTTAAAGCTTGTAATCGATTACACACATACTGTAATCGATTACTAGAGGAGATTTTCAGAAAATATTCTCAACAGTCACATCTTTTCATTTGGTTCTTGAATGACCATCAAAGGCCTATATATATGTGACTTGAGACACGAATTTGTGAAGAGTTTTTTAGAACAACAAGTGTTTATTCTCTCAAAAAGAAAAATCGTTTCATCCTCTTAAGAATTCCTTGGCCAATTCAATTGCAATTCATTAAGGAATCATTTGAGTGCTAAGATTGTAAAATCTATCTCTTTCAAGAGAGATTCATTCTTCTTCTCTTTCTAATTCACTAAGGAATTAAGAGACCGAGGGTCTCTTGTTGTAAAAGAATTCTAAACACAAAGGAAGGATTGTCCTTGTGTGTTTAGAACTTGTAAAAGGAATTTACAAGATAGTGGAACTCTCAAGCGGGTTGCTTGGGGACTGGACGTAGTCACAAGGGTGTGGCCGAACCAGTATAAATCTGAGTTTGCACTTTCTCTTCCCTTAAACTCCTTTATTTATTATTGTTTTATATTCATATTCAAATTGTTCTATTTGAATCAATATTTAAGAAGTTCATTATTAAGGGAATTTATAACTTGATAGAATTTTAATTGGGGAAATAGTTTGTAATATCTTAATTCACCCCCCCTTCTTAAGATATCTGAGGCCACTTGTCTAACAACTTTGTCTCAAAATTTAATGGTTTTTCATCAAAATGAAAAATGGTCATTTATTTACCCAGCAAATAAGTTTGCTGGAACACTTAGATTTATGGTTGAAAATTATGTTTTTGCCTTTGGTGTTCTTATACTGGGAAGATTGTCCATTGTTAGGTAGCAGTTAGTTATGATAGGGTTAGATACCCATTAGTTAGTTAAGAGTTACATATTAATCAAAGGGATTGAGAAGAGGAGTTAGTATTGTGGCTAGGAGAGTCCTGGATCTCTCGAATATCCAGGGAATTAGTGAATTCTATCAGTTCATCAATAACAGTATATTCTTAGTGTTCTTAATCTGAACCAGTTTCTATCATTGGACTTTGCTAGAGAACCAATATATATGGAACCAGAAGCTTGGAATTCTATCACTTCATCAATAATTTTAGTTTCAGTCTAGAGGATATACTTTAAATTATTATGCTTCAATAAGTAATGCAGTCTTTTTAAGGAAGCCTTTTGAATAAAATAAAAGTATCAGGTTGTAGGAAATCCCAAATCTCAAAAGGAATTTGTTTAAACTAGATCATATAGATTCTTTAGTTTGTTTACTGCAACTGCAAATTTGTTTTCACTCAGAAGATATAATGTTGGTTGGATAGTTAAGAAAGAAGAAAAGGAGAAAAAGGTTGCGAATTCGATCCTTACTGCTAACAAAAAAACTAACAAACTAATAATTCACATTTGCGAAAAAAAAAATTGTTTTCACTCCGTGTACTCAATTACTTAAAAAAGACCTAGAGAAAACAGTGGCCCTTTCCAATTTCGGATACAACCTACAAGAAGCACTTTGTCAGTGTGCCTATTGATCTAAGAACTCATTTTTGTAATTTGGTTTTACTAATCATTAAAACCTTGAGTTCGGCTTGGGAATCTAATTTTAGCTTGTAACTTTATTGCATTTAACCCCAAACTATTAGATAGATAAAAAGAAAAAAAAATAGATATCAAAGAGTTCAGTGAACAAATTAATGAAATCAAAACTTGAACCCAAATCAATGAAATCAAAATCGAAACACAAATCAACAAAATCAAAATAGAAACACAAATTGAAGCAACAAACCCTATATCTGATTAGAGAAAAAACCGTAGAGATGGAAGAGACGAACCTGGACAGAGAGAGATGTACTTGCCGCAAAACAGAACGAGGGTCCGAAGCGAGCGTATGAACCGAGAGAGGAAGTGATGAATTTCGAAGTTCCTGAAAATTTAAAATTCTAGAATTTTAGTTAAATAGAATATCTCAAAAAATTATTATAATTTCAATTTCTTTTCTAAAACATTAAATTTTTATTAGCTACACTAAAACATATGCAATCCATAAATTACAGGTTCTGCACCAATTATTTGGTTTGATAACCTGTGCATTACAATAAGTAATATTACATTTGCATTTTCAATGAGTCAGAGAGATCGACACAAAAAACAAAACACTACTCTGTATTATTATAGATCCACTAGCATTATAATTCAATCGTTCCCAACTTAAGAAGTTTGAAGCATAATCCTCATTAAAATTTTCATTCTATATATCTACTACATCATTTAGACACATCCTTTGATAACAATTTCCATTACACAGTCCACTATGCTGTTAAAAATTTAGCTTATTTTCATGCTGTGGCATTCTTTCTTCACCACAAAACATTTCAAATTCACTAAAAAAATGAACTATTGTGCTAAAATTTCTCATCCAAACACCATAGAATATCAAATTCAATAAAATAAATTTGAACTCCTAACCATATCTTGATGTTCCATGCATACTGGTGCTATAGCAAAGTCCTTGTATAAATGTTCCAATATAAGAACAACAAAGGCAAAAACATAACTTTCAACCATAAATCAAGGTGTGCCAGCCAACTACTTGGCTGCTGTTGAGGTGTTTGGCAAGTATACCAAATCGCTCTAAGTAGTAATTCTCAGAAGTCCGGGTATCGTTTCCATAGGAACTTTATTGTACTTTATTGAATACTCTTCAATTTGTAAGTAAGAAATAAATAGTAAAAACAAGAATAAGTGTAAGAGTAAATTGCAACTACTAGATCAAATAGTTTAGAAAGATAATTAATGAAAATGCCAAGACCGGACAAACCTAATTGGCCTATGATGCATGAAATTATGATGTTCATTACCAATGCAGTTGAATTAGTTCTACCCACATCTATTAATTTTACTTGCCCCTGATGCCTCACAATGACAAGCCTATTTCAACTACTTATCTCCCAAATGCCTTTGTGAAGATTCAATAATTAAAATGCATTAAGGTTAAATTCTAGACGTTGCTAAATGCATGGGCATTGGGCCATCATTCTATGCCTAGCAATGCTAGCCCAACGATCCTTTTCTTTATTTGTTCTATTAGGTGTTACCCTTTCCCAAGCGTATAACCCCTAAAACTGATGCATGCATTACTTCTTGAACCTTGTTAGGAAATACCCTCTCCCGAGCGAATAAAATCCAAAAGAAATTTAAGACATAAGTGCAAGATAAAAAGAAAAGAATTAGAACATAAAACCTGGAAGGAATTCTCTTTGCATTGATAACTCTTGAAGTACACCTTACATCGTTGGCTTTTTAGGCCCGCTAGGCCCTAGCTAGGGGATTAGCCACCCATGGCCATTGAGGGGCTTTACAACTGGGGGTGAAAGAAAGAATGGATAATAAAAGCAAAGAATATAGAAAGAAAAGGCAGAGCTCAGGCTTGGAAAGCTGAGAGAAGCGCTCTGAGGCGAGGTGTCCATTCTCCCTTGGCTTGGATCTCTATTTATAGGTGCAGAAATGGGCTTTGGGCCTTCATAGGCACGCTTAGCGCGACACCTCACGCTTAGCGCGTTCAGATCATGCGCTTAGCGCGTGCTGTAGGCTTAGCGTGTGCTTCTGTTGGATCGCGCGCTTAGCGTGTGCCTCGCGCTTAGCGCGCGTAACGAATCCTGCATCTTCGTGCTTAACACCTCGCTTAGCGCTTGTGCTGCCTTGCACACTTAGCGCGCGTGTTGGGCTTGGCCTACTTAAGATTTTCTTCTCTTTTTTTCA
Organism: Glycine max; assembly: GCF_000004515.6. Taxonomy (NCBI): domain Eukaryota; kingdom Viridiplantae; phylum Streptophyta; class Magnoliopsida; order Fabales; family Fabaceae; genus Glycine; species Glycine max. The sequence goes on from NC_016089.4 coordinate 29,162,992, forward strand.
ATTTCTGCTGCCCTTTTGCTTGATGTACCTTCAGTTTTCATATCTGCGGCCAGAAATTCAAACTTAATTAATTTTCTGACTTTTAATCACAAATAACTGCTAAATAATTAATTTTAAGCCAAAATTTGACTGATTCTCTACTATTAATTCACAATTATTTAGCAGTTATCAAAATCCCCCAAATTAAACTTTGCTTGTCCCCAAGCAAATCTAAAAATAAAAGCACATAAATTCTCAAGCAAGTTCTAAATGTTCCAACACTATCAATGGCTTTAGTTCCTTTATTCTTGACTGGTCCCTTATGCATCTGTCAACATCTCAAAATGAAAGCATAAAAACACAAGAGTTGAATCGGTTAGTCATCTGGAATTCAATCAAGTTTGGCTTGCCTTACTTTCCTCACAAGGCTGGTGTTTCCTCTGCTCAAAGTGTCTGGTTTAGTGTTTGTAATTTAATAACAACCTGTAAGTAAGATTCCAGAGTTTTGCATTTCATCTCAGTTAAAGTTATCTTTAGTTACCTTTGGTGGATCATTAAGGACTTTATTGGCTTGTATCGGGGCCTGGCTATATAAAAAAAAATCATAGCTTTTCTTGGAAATTCAAACTTAGGATTATAAGAGAGCAAAATTCCAATTTTGCCTAGGCCTTTTACTTTAGCCCTTTTATTTCTCCACAACACTTTTCCTTTGACACCTCTCTTGTTTTTTTCTTCCTGCCCTTTATTTAAAATTTTGTCTTTTTTTATATTGGGCCTACACTTTGTAAAAGGTGCCTTATTGTGTGTTGTTATATTATCTTAGCCATCCCAAAATCCCCTAAATTAAGACCTTTATAACCCTTTTTTGCTCTCTTAAAATCCTAAAAGGGTTAGGACTATCATTTTTTTTGGCTCAAGGGTCAATTCAAAATAATCTGTTGGCTTAACATGGGTGCAAGGGACAAAATTATGCTGGGTTGGCTTTTTGGCTAAGTAGGTAAATAAAACAAACATGGCCTTGATCATATCCACCTCAAGTAACTAATCTAACAGTCTAAGAATGATGCATAATTACGAACTTAAGAATAGGCGTTTCCTCTCACAATTAAATTCACACTCTCACTGGGACTAAGTAAGTATTCGGCGTACCAGTTATGACCTTGTCCCATCAAGCTAACCTTTTCCACTCTGTGCTATTCATGTTCCATTTCTTGACCTGACTTGTGCTTCCAGAACCAGTGTTTCTCCAATGATCAGTAACATCTCAAGTGTTGGACCTTTCAGAACAAGCTAAAGAATTATGACTGCTCAAGTTATCATGCAATTATTACTCAGAAAACACATACTGAATTCTAATATTATTATTACTACTTTTTAAGTTCCCAAACAAGCTACATTAAAAACATAAAACATTAAAAACATAAAGACAAAACATAAAAAGACATAAAACATAAAAACATCAAAACATAAACTCGGATCATCATGTGCTGCCTCCGCCCAAGTTGGCCCATGGACCCCAATCAGCCCTAGCCAAGTCAGCAATGAGGTCTTCATCAACTGCAGGATCCTCAGTAGCGGCTCCAGAAGGCTCTTCCCCCCTGTCAGTGGAGGGCTGGTCTCCTGGCCAGGCGACCTGCTGACGATAAGCCTCGAGAGTGATGAACGGTGGGTCCATCTATAGGTGCAAGGATAGCCTGTGCATGTTCTCCATAATGAGATGTTGTCCCATATGAATTGACCTCAGCATCTGACCATGGAGATCAATAGATGCTAATGTAGATGCTGGCGGAGGAACATGAGCCTTAGAAGGCTGAGAAGGATGAGGCTCCTCTAACGGCTGGCGCTGAAGCTCTGGTGCATGTGCGGCGGGTCCCTGGAAAGGTGATAGATGGATCGGCGGGGTTCCAGCAGTTCTTCTTAATGTACACAAGGTTAATCACAAGACTGAGTGACTCAAAAATCAAGGTGTCAGAAACAACCCCTGAATGTCACACAGTGCCATGATCAATGCTGGAAACCCGAGCTTGGAAGTGCTGTACTGGGCGATCTGGCAGATCTATAGATAAATGAGGATACTCAGGTCCAGGTCCATCTTCATCACCAATCCATATATGAGCCGGGCCCTGTCAACATTAATATTAGAAGTATGAGAAGTAGGAGCAAGATTAAAGTAAGAAAGGACACTCCATGTCTGAGCGAGTGTCGTCAGATCCTTCCGCAGCAGCTTCCACAGGGCACCATCAACATTCAGCACAAAACGCCCCCCTGGTGTACACAAAGTGGAAAGGATGGCACCGTGATCGGGAGGAGTGTGGAGGTACTGGGAGTAGGCTGGGTACTCTTCCCCATCTGCCAGGATGACCGGGGTGTCGAGGAAGTTATTAATCGTCTCAGCATCAAATCTGACCACCTATCCTCGAACCCTACAAAACTTCAGACTGCAGCCCTCTAGATCATATAGGTTGGAGTAAAACTCCTTCACCAGAGCAACACCAATCCTCTTCTTTAGTAATCGGGTCAACACCTGGTCCCATCGGCGCCTCTGGAGCTCCTGAAGGAACTCGTCAAACATCCCAGGTGCGAGCTCTACATTCCTCTCCGGAAGAATGTTCCGGAGCTGAATGTTGTCCTGGTATCTGTGCCATGCGATCTCTGAAGTGAAGCGGGAAAAGTCCTAGCCTAATGCTTCCCCAGGTGTAGGCACGGCTCGGCGTTTGCGGGGAGCCATCTGAAATGAAAACAAAACAGACTATAGTTAGTAAATAGAGGGGGTGCAAAAAGAAATTTAGAAGGGAGTGTAGTTAGTGAAAATAGAGGTGCAGAAAGTAAGGCGTGAGGGCTGATGAGCCCTAAGGCCCAACCCCGCGCTTAGCGTCTGCTTCATGGTGGGTGCTGGCACACGCTTAGCGCCACTGGCACGCGCTTAGCGCATTCACCGAATTCATGAGCGCGCTTAGCGCGAGATGCCGGCTAAGCGCGTGCTGCATTTTCATGTTCTGTCTGGCGCAAGCTTAGCGTGCTCTCCCTTCCTTCTTTCCATGCTGCCTGTTCTCGCTAAGCCTCTGTGTAGGGCTTAGCATGATGGTACCTGCAAATCATTACAGCAACAGTCCAGATTCCAAATCTCACCTATTTTCGTTAAAACTGCGTGAAGAAATGCAAAGAGTGAGGAAGCTTAGAAAGAGTGAAAATGCAGAGTGTAAATGCGCAGAAGAGATGAAAAGAACAAAAATAATGAGTCTGGGAATTTAAAACGCGCAGAGGGGGGTTGGGCCGTTTCGAAAACTGCCCAGCAGTTATTAGTTGCACATTTAGGGCGCTGGAGCCGCTAAGCGCACCAAGGAAGGCGTCCCCTGGAATTTCCCCCGTAATTTAAAATTCAAAAATTTGAAAAATACCTGGGCGCTTAGCGCCTGGATGTGCGCTAAGCGCGTGGCTTTGTGCAGCCCACTTCTCTTCAGCTATTGGCACCCATCTTATTACTGACTCCACCTGTTGGGCCTTTACTTTCTGCACCTCCTGTTTCCTATTTGCACTTGTTGGGCTCTTTTTTTTTTTAAGGAATACAGAAAAATGACTACATTTTTACAAAATATCTTGGGTTGCCTCCCAACCAGCGCTTAGTTTATTGTCTTTAGCTAGACACTAGGCCTTCTTCACGGGTCATTCAAGTAGATGATGGTCGTCAATCACTCTAATTATCCTCCATTATAAAGCTTTAAGCATTGTCCATTGATGATCCATTTCTTTTCAAAATTCTCTTCTCTAGGGTCCATCAATTCTACTGCTCCGTGAGGTCTGACTTCTTTGATTATGAACGGCCCTGACCACTTGGACTTCAGCTTACCTGAGAATAGCCTTAGTCTCGAGTTAAAAAGTAGTACTTGTTGCCCTGGCTGGAATTCTTTCCTTTGTAGCTTCTTGTCATGATACGCCTTCATCTTTTGCTTGTAGATTTTGGATGACTCGTAGGCGTTCAGTCCCATTTCTTCTAATTCCAGTAACTTTAGATTCCTCTTTTCTCCGCATGCACTGTCATCGAAATTAAGCAATTTGAAAGCCCAATATGCTTTGTGCTCTAGCTCCACTGGTAAGTGACATGCCTTTCCATATACTAGCAGAAATGGTGATAAGCCGATGAGAATCTTGAATACTGTCCTGTAGGCCTAGAAAGTATCATCGAGCTTCAAGGCCCAATCCTTTCTTGATGATGGAACTGTCTTCTCCAGGATTCACTTGAGCTCTCTGTTAGAAATTTCTGCTTGGCCATTTATCTGAGGATGATAACGTGTGGCCACCTTATGTCGTACATTATAGTGCTCCAGGACTTTCTTCAACTGATTATTGCAGAAGTGCGTTCCCCCATCACTAATCAAGGCTCGTGGGACTCCGAAACGGGAAAATATGTTCTTCTTTAAAAACTTTATCACTACCCTGGAATCGTCTTTTGGAGTGGCTATGGCTTCCACCTATTTGGAGACGTAATCCACAGCTACCAGGATGTAAACATTCTCGTATAAAGAAGGAAGAGGCCCCATGAAGTCTATGCCCCAACAGTCAAAGATCTCAACTTCCATGATATTCTGTAAAGGCATCTCATTCCTTCGAGATATCCCCCCTGTTCTCTGGCATTTATCACAACAACGCACAAACTCGTAAGCATCTTTAAAAATAGAGGGCCAGAAAAAACCTGATTGTAGCACTTTTGCTACTGTTCTGTCCCCACTGTGGTGTCCGCCATAGGGTGAACTATGGCAGTGCCAAAGAATGCTCTGTGCTTCCTCCTTTGTGACGCATCTCCTTAATAGATTATCAGCTCCTGCCCTGAACAAATGAGGATCATCCCACACATAGAAGCGTGCATCATGTAAGAATTTCTTCCTCTAACTCCAATTAAACTCCTTTGGAATGACTCTCGTGGCTTTGTAGTTAGCCATGTCTGCAAACCAAGGTCTGGTGGAAACCTACAAAAGAAACTCATAAGGAAATTCCCCTTTTACCTCTGGTTCTTCCTTGGTGACTTCTTCATTTTTTAATCGGGATAAATGATCGGCTACCACATTCTCGGATCCTTTCTTGTCCTTGATGATGACTTCAAATTCTTGTATCAGCAGGACCTATCTAATCAACCTTGGCTTTGAGTCTGTTTTGGCGAGCAAGTGCTTGATGGCAGCATGATCTGTGAAAATGGTGACCCTCGACCCTATCAGGTATGACTTGAACTTCTCCAAGGCAAAGACAATGGCTAGCATCTCCTTTTCTGTGGTCGCATAATTTAGCTGTGCTTCATTAAGAACCTTGCTAGCATAATAGATGGCGTGAAATACCTTGTCGTGCCTTTGTCCAAGAACTGCTCCTACTGCATAGTCACTGGCATCACACATTAGTTCAAAATCTTTGCTCCAGTCTGGTGCAATCATTACTAGTGTAGTGGTGAGCTTATTCTTCAACGTCTGAAATGCTGCTGAACATTCTTCATCAAACTTAAAAGCCACATCCTTATTCAGCAGATTGCTTAAGGGCCTGACAATTTTCGAGAAGTCCTTGATGAACCTCCTGTAGAAACCTGCATGCCCTAAGAAACTTCTGACGCCTTTAACATTCAGTGGTGGCGGCAACTTCTCAATGACGTCTATCTTTGCCCGATCAACCTCAATCCCTCTAATTGAGATCTTGTGGCCCAGGACTATGCCTTTTCGAACCATGAAATGACACTTTTCCCAGTTTAGTACCAAGTTAGTCTCTACGCACCTCTGTAGTACTATCTCTAGGTTCCTCAAGCAGTTGTCAAATGAGGGTCCAAAGACCGAGAAGTCGTCCATAAATACCTCAATGCTTTTCTCCACCATGTCTGAAACAATGGCCAGCATGCACCTCTGAAATGTGGCTGGTGCGTTACGTAACCCGAATGACATCCTTCTGTAAGCAAAGACACTAAAGGGGCATGTAAAGGCCGTCTTCTCTTGATCCCTGGGGTCTATCGCAATCTGGTTGTATCCTGAATATCCATCCAAGAAACAATAGTATGCCTGCCCTGCAAGCCTCTCCAGCATCTGATCTCCAGCATCTGATCCATCAAAAGGTAAGGGGAAATAGTCTTTTTGTGTGGCTTCATTCAACTTGTGGTATTCGATACACATCTGCCAGCCAGTGATAGTTCATGTCGGTATCAAGTCATTCCTCTCATTTCGTACAACTGTCATTCCGCCTTTCTTAGGAACCACCTGTGCTAGGCTTACCCAAGCGCTGTCAGAGATGGGGTATATGAGTCCAGCCTCCAAAAGCTTGAGCACCTCCTTTCTTACCTCTTCCTTCATTGTTGGATTCAGCCACCTCTGGGGTTGTCGGACTGGCTTGTAGTTCTCTTCCATCATTATCTTGTGCATGCAGTAGGCAGGGCTAATTCCTTTGAGATCCGATATGTGCCATCCAATTGCTTCCCTGTGTTTCTTCAGGACGTCTACCAACCTGTTTTCTTCTTCTATTGTGAGTGCATTATTGATCACTATAGGCTTATCTTCCTCCAAGAACACATACTTCAGATGATTGGGCAATATCTTCAACTCTATCTTCTTCTTCTTCTCAGACGGAACTTCCTTCTCTAGCATCTCAAATGGCTTCTCCCTCAGGAATATTGTCTTGTCGATCCAAGTCTTCCAAGCAAGCCTTCAAATTTTCTTCCTCTTCATTGGTTAGGCAATCTAGTGCATTTACCAAAGCTTTTTCCAGCAAAGTCTGTGGTGTCTCGAGAATATTGACATCTTCCTTATCAATCTCCTCTAGTCTGAAGCACTTCCAACCCTCCTATGGGTACTTCATTGCCATGAAAAGGTCAAAGGTGATCTTCTGATTGTCAATACTCAACTCCAAGTTCCCATTCCCCATATCCACCACACAGTTGGTAGTCAGCATGAAGGGTCTGCCTAGGATAAGGGGAATCTCCGTGTCTTCTTCAATATCCATGATAACAAAGTCCACCGGAAAAGTGAAGTAGCGTACCTTGACCAAGACATCTTTTACCACCTCGTATGGTCTTTTGATTGAGCGGTCTGCCAGTTGATGTGTCATCTTGGTGGGATCTATCTTCAAATTCCCAATTCTTCTGCATATTGATAAGGGCATCAGATTAATACTTGCTCCTAGATCAATGAGAGCCTTATTTACCGCTTCCTTCCCTATGGTGCATGGGATGGTAACACTTCCGGGGTCCTTAAACTTCTTGGGTAGCTTCCTCTGTATTATTGCACTGCAGTTGCCTCCTACCACAATATTCTCGTTGTCAATATACTTCCCCTTCTTGGTGAGGATGTCCTTCATAAATTTGGAGTAGAGGGGCATCTACTGTAAGGCTTCCTCGAATGGCATGGTGATTTCTAGCCCTTTGAATATTTCCAAGAAACGTCTGAAGTAACGATCTTTGTTCTTCCTGATGGGTGCCATAGGATATGGGAGATCTTGTGGAAGGGCTAGTGGTTCTTCCTTCTTGGCTTCTCTTGCTCTCTGGCTCTTGGTCTTGGGTGGTGATGCCACCTTCTCTTTTTCTTATGTCCTTTCTTCTTTTGTCTTCCCTGTCCTCCTTTCTTCTAATCGGTCTTCTTCTTCAATCTTAACCTCCTCATGCGCTCTTCTTTGCCCTCGAGTCAGCACTGCTTTTCATTCTTCCTTTAGGTTCTTCTCCGTGTTAGCACCGAAAGTTCTAGTGGGTCGTTCGGCGTTGTCATGCGCCAATTGGCCCATTTGAACTTCCAGATTCCGAATAGCTGCATCCGTGCTCTTTTGATGTGATCTTGTCTCCTGGATGAATTGTAGCAGCAGTTCCTCTATGTTGTTGGGCTTCTCTTGCTGATTCGGACCTTGGCTAGGGTGCTGGTATGGTGGCTGGTATGGTGGTTGGTTCCTTTGCTCCTTTCCTTGATTCCTCCAACCTGAGCCTTTCGTGATGTTTCTTCCTTGATTGAACCCCGGTGGCTAGTGATTAAATCCTGTTGCCCCTTGATTGAATCTGGATGGATTTCCCTAGTTGTAGCCCTGGAATCCATGACGATTTGGTATGCCCATATAATTTACTTCTCGAGAGGGGTCTTGTTGGCTTGCACATTGTCCTGGCTCATGTGTCCCTCCGCACGTGGGGCATCCTTCTACCTGCAAAATAGAAGAGTGGGAAGAACTTACCGCTTATAATTGTTGAGGCAGCTTGTTGAGGGTTTCGGTAAGGGCTTCTATCTACCTCATCAACAACTTGTTTTGTGCCAAAGTTGCATCCTGCGTGCTGAGCTCCAAGAGGCTTCTTTTTGTGGGAACATAAGTGCGATCTTGAAGGATTGCTTGATCGCTAGCCACCATGTTCTCGATGAGCTCCATTGCTTCTTCGGGAGTCTTCAGCTTGATCTTCCCTCCCGCGGATGCATCTAGCAGCTGTTTTGATTGAGGTCGTGAGCCATCTATGAATATGTTTAGGTGTACTGGCTCGTTGTATCGTGTGTCAGCGTTTTCCTTAGCAATCTGTGGAAACGGTCTAGTGCTTCGCTAAAGGATTCATCCGGAAATTGATGGAAAAAAGAAATCTCCATCTCTCCTTGGACGATCTTTAACTCTGGGAAGTATTTCTTTAAAAAAATTTCCACTACTTCTTCCCATGTTCTTAAGCCATTGCCTTTAAAGGAGTGCAACCATCTTTTTGCCTCTCCTGCTAGGGAAAAGGAGAAGAGGTTAAGGCGTATCACATCTTCTGGAACTCTGGCGATTTTAATGGTGTTGCATATCTCTATGTACGAGGCTAGATGCACATATGAATCTTCATTTGGGAGACCATGGAAGAGGTAGCCCTGAATTAACTGAATAAGAGAGTGTGGGTAGGAGATGTTGGCTGCTTGGACCTCCAGCCTTGCAATACTTGTGAAGAACTGAGGAGTGGTGGTTTTAGAGAGGTCCTCTAGTGTGACTCTTCGTGTCGGTTCCCCGTCCATCTGAGTGTGATTTGGAGAAATAGGAGGTGAGGTGTAACTGCTTCCTTCTGTGTCTTGATCCCTTCTTCTTTTTGCAGCGTTGTTATGCCAGCAAGTAGCTTCAATTTCTAGGTTAATAGGAACAACGTCTCCAGATGTAGTTCTACCTCGCATAAAAACAAAAAGGCACTACCCGTGCAATTTATGGGAGAAGAAAGAAAGGATAGAAGAGAAAGTAAAGAATACTAAAAGAATGAGCCAAGAAAAGAAGAATTGAGCTGATATAGTATGGCAATTAAGTGCGAGAATAAAATCCCCGGCAACGGCGCCAACAACTTGTTGAGGTGTTTGGCAAGTGTACCGAATCGCTCTAAGTAGAAATTCTCGGAAGTCCGAGTATCGTTTCCACAGGGGTTTTATTGCACTTTATTGAATACTCTTCAATTTGTAAGTAAGAAATAAATAGTAAAAAAAAGAATAAGTGTAAGAGTAAATTGCTACTACTAGATCAAATAGTTTAGAAAGATAATTAATGAAAATGCCAAGACCAGACAAACCTAATTGGCCTACGATGCATGAAATTATGATGTTCATTACCAATGTAGTTGAATTAGTTCTACCCATATCTATTAATTTTACTTGCCTCTGATGCCTTACGATGACAAGCCTATTTCAACTACTTATCTCCCAAATGCCTTTGTGAAGATTCAATAATTAAAATGAATTAAGGTTAAATTCTAGACGTTGCTAAATGCATAGGCATTGGGCCATCATTCTATTCCTAGCAATGCTAGCCTAACGATCCTTTTCTTTATTTGTTCTATTAGGTGTTACCCTTTCCCAAGCGTATAACTCTTAAAACTGATGCAAGCATTACTTCTTGAACCCTTGTTAGGAAATACCCTCTCCCAAGCGAATAAAACTCAAAAGAAATTTAAGACATAAGTGCAAGACAAAAAAAAAGAATTAGAACATAAAACCTGGAAGAAATTCTCTTTGCATTGATAACTCTTGAAATACACCTTACATCGTTGGCTTTTTAGGCCCGCTAGGCCCTAGCTAGGGGATTAGCCACTCATGGCCATTGAGGGGCTTTACAACTGGGGGTGAAAGAAAGAATGGATAATAAAAGCAAAGAATATATAGAGAAAAGGGAGAGCTCAGGCTTGGAAAGCTGAGAGAAGTGCTCTGAGGCGAGGTGTCTGTTCTCCCTTGGCTTGGATCTCTATTTATAGGTGCAGAAATGGGCTTTGGGCCTTAGTAGGCGCGCTTAGCGCGACACCTCACGCTTAGCGCGTTCAGATCGTGCGCTTAGTTCATGCTGCAGGCTTAGCGTGTGCCTCGCGCTTAGCGCGCGTAACGAATCTTGCATCTTCGTGCTTAACGCCTCGCTTAGCGCCTGTGCTGCCATGAATGCTTAGCGCGTGACGCGCGCATTTTGGGCTTGGCCTGCTTCAGATGTTCTTCTTTTTCTTCAATTTATGCTGCCTTTTTGCTTGTTGTACCTTCAGTTTTCATATCTACGACCAAAAATTCAAACTTAATTAATTTTCTAACTTTTAATCACAAATAACTCCTAAATAATTAATTTTAAGCCAAAATTTGACTGATTCTCTACTATTAATTCACAATTATTTAGCAGTTATCAGCTCCTAAACAAATGACCCTTTTTCATTTATAGAAAAAAAATATAAAAGCATTACATTTTGAGACACATAATGTGATTCATCATCTTCCACTAATCAGTTCTGTTATTGGTTCATTTTGGGATACTGCAGCTTCGGAAGTCAACACCTCTTCATTGAGAGCAGGAGCAGTGACTGGCCAAGTGAAACAAGGTTTCTGAAAATCTACAAATTGTGGATCTGCTTCCCCTATTAGCACTTGCAACACATTTCTCATTGATGGCCTCTCATATGGGTTAGGATGGCAGCATGCTAACTGTCGCAACCTACCCTTCGGCGGGAGGGCGACGCGTGACTTGCGGGTGCGTGTTCCAAGAAAGGAATACGCGCGGAGTCGCCACCAACATTTATTTGAGGAAAACGTCAGAAAAACCGAAAAAGACGTGATCTACGAACTTTAAGTGAAAGGTTCGGGAGTTGTATTTATGCACGGGGAAGGTATTAGCACCCCACACGTCCGTCACAAGAGACGACCGCCTTTAATCAAATGAGCAAATATGACTTCAATTTATGTTATCTTCCCTTTTTACGTTCTTATGTCTTTTTTATGCCTTTTTATATTTTTATCTTTTTGTGGTCAACAAGGGCATTTCCCTTTACTCCTACGTATTCCTCAATTGTGATGAGAAAATCAGACCTACGTAGTTCTTTTGTGAACAAAGCGTTTTGGTTAAGTTATTTTTTATCCTTTTTTGCAAGATATGTTTTTATTGAATGAAAGGTCATTTAAGGCATTGGACCATTAGATAATCTTTCGATTCTTTTGAAAAGTGAGAAAACATTAAGGCATTGGACCATTAATGATTTCTTTATTTTTGAAAGAGATAACAAAGTTACATATTGATTATAGGCTTTTTAGAAATCTACATTTAACCAATAAAAGGGGAAAAGACCATTTCAAGGCGTTGGACCTTTAAAAATGGCTTTTTTAGGCGTTGACAAAAAGTTTGGTTTATGAATTGATTTTAGCCTTAGTTTCACTTTGGTTATTAGTCAATTCAATTAAGAAAGAAAAATCCCAAAGAGAAACGTTCGATTGATTTTTTTGTTTTATTTTACTAAAAGATATTATATTATTATTTTACCTCTTTTTGGTTTCCAACGTGGTTACGACATGACTGAATGGCCGGATTTCATTTTAACAGAATTTAACGGATATTACAATTCAAATGATCGGTGAAAATTTATTTTATTTTTTGATTAGGCGAGAAAATGACTCAAGTAAATGACTAAAGCACGTCAAAAGGGGGTACAGAAAGTAAATGAAACGAGAATAAAAGTATGCAAAACAAATGGGGACCACCAAGGGTACATAGAATGAATTGAAAAGTTTGATTTCGGGAACTTACCGGTTGAAGACCGAAGAACGACGAACGACGAAGAACGGTTGAAAATCTTCGCGAAATCACCCACAGAAACGTTACGGAAGCGTTTTGGCTTGGATTTTCTTCACGGAAACAATTTTTTTCACTAATTTCAAGTGATCTCGAAATACCAGGAGGGTTGAACATTTTTCTCCTTCACTCCTCCCCCTATTTATAGGATAATAGGGGAGGAGCTTGCCACCCAGCTCGCCCAGGCGAGCTAGGTTGCTGCCTCCAGAAGCAACCTCCTTCTGGAGGAACATCCTGGAAGGCCCAAGTGGGCCTGGTTGCTATTTGAACCCCCATTTTTACTAAGTACACCCCCTGCCCTTTTTTGGTGATTCTTTTTCCGTAAAGTTACGGAAACTTATGAATTTCGTAACGATACTTGTTTTCTTTTTGTAATGTTGCGGAACCTTACGGATTACGTAATCATCCCCTTTTTTGCCTTCCGGAATGTTACGGAACTTTACGGATTTCGCACTAACACTTCCTTTTAATTTCCGGCGTGTCACGAAACTTCACGGATTGTGCTACAACGCTTTTCTTTTGGCTTCCAGCATGTCTCGGAACTTCACAAATTGCCTAACGATGGGTGCCAAATACTTTGAAGTGGTCAAACGAGGGTCACATCCCAACAACGGATGGTCTCCGGACGAAATTAGGGTATGACAGTTGCCCCTCTTTACTTGTCTTTTATTGGAGATGAAAGGGAAGTAAAGATAAGACATTAATTTCGTTCGAGCGAAACACCATTCGGCCAGTGAACCTCCCTGCCAGCAGAACCTGCAAAAATTTGAAAATGATAAGTACCGACACATCATCCTCTTGGTTGATACAAGACGCAGAATGACCATAATTTGTCTCTATGTTTTGTTGGACACGATCGAGCTTGGGCGGCGAGGCACAAAATGATCATAATTTGTCTCTGCGTGCCACCGACACGATCGCTTCTAGATGGTAGAAAGGTGTGCGGAATGACCATAATTTGTCTCCGCCCACCTCTCGACTTACTGTCCCCGAATGACAAAGGGCGCATAATCTGTCCCTGCGCGTTTATCACTCGACTTGCGAAATCTGAATAACAAAGGGCGCAGAATCTGTCTTTGCGCGTTTACCACCCAACTTGCTGTACCTGAATGATAAAGGGCGCAAAATTCATCTATGCGCGTTTATCACCCAATTTGCAAAATCTGAATGGCAAAGGGCGCAGAATTTGTTTATGCGCGTTTACCACTTGACTCGCTGCTCCTGAATGATAAAGGGCGCAAAATTCGTCTCTGCGCGTTTACCACCCAACTTGTTGTTCTTGAATGATAAAGGGTGCCAAATTCGTCTATGCGCGTTTATCCACTCAATTTGCGAAATCTGAATGGCAAAGGGCGCATAATTTGTCTATGTGCGTTTACCACTCGACTCGCTACTCCTGAATGATAAAGGGCGCAGAATTTGTCCCTGCGCGTTTACCACCCAACTTGTTATTCTTGAATGATAAAGGCCGCAGAATTCGTCTCTACGCGTTTACCAACCAACTTGTTGTTCTTGAATGATAAAGGGCGCGGAATTCGTCTATGCGCGTTTATCCACTCAATTTGCGAAATCTAAATGGCAAAGGGTGCAGAATTCGTCTATGCGCGTTTACCACTCGACTCGTTGCTCCTGAATGATAAAGGGCACAGAATTTGTCTCTGCGCGTTTACCACCCAACTTGTTGTTCCTGAATGATAAAGGGCGCAGAATTCGTCTCTTTGCGTTTACCACCCAACTTGCTGTTCTTGAATGATAAAGGGCGCAGAATTCCTCTATGCGCGTTTATCACCCAATTTGCGAAATCTAAATGGCAAAGGCCGCAGAATTCGTCTATGCGCGTTTATCATCCAATTTGCGAAATCTGAATGGCAAACGGTGCAGAATTCGTCTATGCGCATTTACCACTCGACTCGCTGCTCCTGAATGATAAAGGGCGCATAATTCGTCTATGCGCGTTTATCACTCATCGAGCGTGTGGATAACCGCATGTCATCGGGCCCGCCATCTCTGGATGACAAAAGGCACAGAAGTCGACATTAGTCTCTACGTGCTATCATGCTTTGAGTCTTATAGATAGCAAAAGTATTTTAAATGTGCGGGACCAAATGGTTCCCGCATGTCATCGGGGCCGCCGCCTCTGGATGACAAAAGGCACCGAAGACGATGTTAGTCTCTGCGTGCTATCATGCTTTGAGTCTTACAGATAGCAAAAGAAAGTTTATACGGATAACCTGCTAGGGTATTTCTGCTTGTCGCATGACTCCAAGGTCAGTATGACATAGATTATGGGGCGGCCGACAAAAGCGAGGCTCTTGCTCCTAAGTATCCTCAATGAGGAACTCAGACCTACGTAGTTCTGGATAACTTGTGAGACTAAAAATAGTCTCGATGTTTTCTTCACTAAAAATGCGAACATGCTTTAGTAAAGAGAGAAAACTTCCAACTAATCAGAACAACATATGCTTTTTGGATGAAAAACAATGTGTCTACCGGGGAAGGGGAGTATGCTGATGAAATCTCCTCATAACCACAAATGAGATTTTGGATGTTAGCATTTCGTTTCTAAATGACCATTTAGAGGAAACACTGGGTTCAACAAAAATAGAAGAAAATCACTCAAAGTGTATCAATCTCACACAGGTAAGTGTTTCATCCTAATTCCGAACCATAGATACGTCATGACTTGATTTTGCAAATCATTTCCTATCAAATCAAAGATTACATGCGTTATCATGGATCAATAGGACTTTTCTTGGGGAATGGTGTTTTTTGGTGGGAACTTTGGCTTTGAGTGTTTTTGGCCTTTTCCTTTTCTGTTTCTGTTTAGTGTGAGGCGAACAAGTCACCGACACACAGGATTTTGGTTGGCAATCAAAGGGAGAGGACCACTTCAGGTCCTGGTTTCCTTTCTTTTTGTGCTTACTTGGTGATAACTCTGTGTTTGTTCAGATGTCGTCTGGTCCAAAGACCTTTCTGTATATTTCTTCTGCTTTCTTCCGATCTTTGATCGGGAATTTTCTTTATCTTTTTTTTTTGCTATCTCCCATTCCTCGATTGGGAATTTTCTCTTTTTGCTTTCTTCCGATTCTTTGATCGAGAACTTTCTTTTCTTCTTTCCTCTTCTTTTCTTTTTTTGTTTTCTTTTGAGGGAAAGGTTTATGGAGAGTTGGGATTTTGGCTCAAGGCTTGTAGAACGACTGGACATGATATATGTCAGGGTTTGGTTTGGTTCAAGGATAAAAGGGGATGTCCCACATTATTTCCATGACACAAATGCAACAATGATGATTTGGAAATTGTATGCAAAATTAGTCATGCATGCACCTATGCGGACACTCAAGTTTCAAACTTTTATGGTCATGTGATGCTAGGGCTCAAGATTCATTTCCTCTATTTTAGTCAACCCAGTGTTTCCAAAATATGTTCTTTTATCAATTTGTGCATTCATCCGAGTCTATTTTGGGTGTTCGGGAAAAAAATTTCACAGCATTTACCCTTCAAGTGTATACACATTTTTTCAAAAACTGGTTATGATCAGTGAATTTTTTTTCAAAGAAAAGCTGGAAGTCATCTCTTTTCAAAAGCATGTTGGTTTTTCAGCTAGACAACTTATTTTTGTTTTTTCTCTTTTCCTTTTTATCATGTGTTTATTTCTTTTCCTTGTTTGTTTTTGTTTTTTTCTTTTCATGAGGTATTTTGCTACCTAAACACGTGTATATTTTTGTGAGGTATTTTTGCTATATACATGCATATCCAAGGTATCTTGCTACCCAAATATACATACATATACATATACATATATATATATATATATATATATATATATATATATATATATATATATATATATATATTTTGATGAGGTATCTTTTTGCTACATACATGTATATCTAAGGTATCTTGCTACCTAAACATACACATATATCTTTTGTGAGGTATTTTTTGCTACATACATGCATATCCAAGGTATCTTTCTACCTAAACATACATATATATATATATATATATATATATATATATATATATATATATATATATATATATATATATTGTGAAGTATTTTTTGTTTACATACATGCATATCTAAGGTATCTTTCTACCTAAACATACATATATATATATATATATATATATATATATTGTGAAGTATTTTTTTTGTTTACATACATGCATATCTAAGGTATTTTCACTACCTAAACATACATATATATATTTTGTGAAGTATTTTTTTTTGTTTACATACATGCATATCTAAGGTATTTTGACTACCTAAACATACATATATATATTTTGTGAGGTATGACTACCTTCCGAGCTTGTGCTTGTTTTATTCAAATTCCTAGGATCATGAGCAACTAGGTGTGTCCTACTATAACTTGTGAAACAAAAGGTGATCAAATAACAAGCAAAAATTTAAAAGTTACTAGGTTGCCTCCTAGTAGCGCTTCTTTAACGTCTTGAGCTGGACGCCTTATGACTTGTCGGTCATGGACCTAGTACTTTGCTTACCTTTGGCTTTGGACTTGGTCGCCTGCTGGTCGACCATGTGTTGTAGGCAACGCTCTAACCTTTTTGTGGATGAGCTCAGGTGAACTCTAGAGGTGGTGGCGGCGTGCTTATTGCCCGCTGCCAGCCATCGCCAGGCTGTTGTGGTGTTTCGCCCTGCGCCTGCCTGGGGGCGCAATACTTCTTGATGAAAGGCCGGTTAATGAGGGGGCTTGATGACCTTGCTGGGGGTGACAGACACTCCGTAAAACTGACAGAGGCTCGTAATCAGAGTTGGAAACCCCAGGACCCTGTTGAACTTCTCTGGGTCCACTGGGTGTCTTGCAAGCACGATCCCTGCAAATAGTGGATGGTATAAGAAATCAGTTGAACCATATGCATACTTACCTATGTCGGGACGACACAGACCAACTGATACATCTGCAGGGAGAGATCGGCATTGCGGTCGCTGGGCAGAACGTTGCTAAGTAGCAACGTCATCTATATCTGTGTAAGAGTGGTCATGTTGGTGTGCATGATCCGCACTTGTCTCTTTGCAGCAGTACGGGTGAAATCTTGCCCCAGTATACATAGTAGTTGCGTGATAGCCTCCCTCTCTGGATGCGCTCGCACAGCTGGTCGCCCTCCAATATCAGGGGGTAGCCCAGGAACTAATAAAAGGAAACTACTTGCCCCTTAACCAGGAGCGCAAGTCTCGATTAAGCATTAAGGGCAGAGGACCTTAAATTCTCTTAAGGTGCGGATATGGATCCCACTGAAAGTGAGAGAGCGTAGCCCTCTGAAGGCGAGGACGTGTAGTCCTCTGAAGGCGAGGACGTCTAGTCCTCTGACGGCGAGGACATCTAGTCCTCTGAAGGTGAGGACGTGTAGTCCTCTGACGGTGAGGGCATGCAACCCTTTGAAGGTGAGGGCATGAAACCCTCTGAAGGTGAGGGCGTGTAGCCCTCTGAAGGTGAGGACGCGTAGTCCTCTGAGGGCGTGCATGTAGCCCTCTGAAGGCGAGGACGTGTAGTCCTCTGAAGGCGAGGCGTGTAGCCCTCTGAAGGTGAGGGTTCTAGTACCCAAGGGTCCACCCTTTTGAGAAAGCAAGAGATTGACTCATCGAGAGGGCCGGTCATCCCAAATTCACAAGATTTGGACATTAGATGTAGGAAACCTATGCAGTTAACATGATTTTTAGAGATACAGATGCATGCAACCTTTGTCATGAAATTTGGTAAGTGCGGACTTCATATGAAACAATGCAATGTATTGACATTCTTTCCCTATTTTGTGATTTTGATTTTGATTTTTTTAGAAAACACAGATTGACCGTCCTTTTGAAAGAGGTGATAATTCATGCAACCTTATCCTATCTTTTGTAAATCTTTCTGGGAACTCCCTCAGAGTGTATGTTCTGTTTGATTTAGTCACTTGACCATTTTGGAGTGACGACAATGGAGCCATTTGATGTTTAACCAATCCATTGAAATTCTCGAGTTTGTCCCCTCTTTTTTTTTTTTTTTTTTTTAAAAAACATCGACGGGCGAGAACTTTTGATCTGCCCCTATGTTCACTTGAGGCTCATGCACGATGCCCCTCATTGCCTAGTGTAAGGCTTTGAGGTACCAATTGTTATCTTTCGTCATGACCTTGTAGCTGGGAACCTATTGGGTGAGAACTTCTAATCTGCCCCTAGGTTCACTTGAGGCTCATGCACGGTGCCCCTCATTGCCCCAGTGTAGGGCTTTGAGGTACCAATCGTTGTCTTTCGTCATGACCTTGTAGCAGGGAACCTGTTGATTCTCAAAAAGGACTTTCAAGGACGAGAAATAGTTGAAGGATTTTTCAATTTATGGATTAAGTCAAATGTCTTCTATTCTTGATAACTCACTTCTCTAGGGATGATAAAATGAGGTCACATGAATGTCTATATTTTTACTTGAAAACACAGTCAATCAAATGCCTTTTTTTCTTCTTTTATTTTGAAACTTATTTGTTTTGAACTTTACCCTTTGTTTTATGGCACCTCCACCAAATGTGTAGCACGAGTAATTTCTGATTGAACGGTCTTGGAAGTCAACACTCAGGAGCGCAGGTCACTTGGAGCAAACAAATCAATGGCTTACACTCACATTCCGGTGGAAGTTGAATAAGAAAAGATGTGTTTGTGAAAGGATGAGAGAGACAAGGATGTCAAATTCATCCATTATTTAGCATTGTAATTGTGGTTTACAATAATGGCATAAACTTGAAAATCCTGATGAGTCATTAGAGATATCTAACAACAGCTTTTAAAATTTCCCCATGTGTGGTGTCGTTTGTCAATGTTAGGATTCACAAGCGATTCTCCTCAAATTTGAGCCAGCCCGCATCAATTTAGACTTTGCACCTTACGCTTCAGGGTCATACAATGCTCAATGGAACGCCCCGGGGCTCCTCCATGATAAGCACACATTGTGTTCGAGTCGTACCCTCGGAAAAATGGAGGTTGATGAACCTTGGCTGGGGTTACGTCTACCATTGAATTATCAAGTAGATATGGGAGCAAGTCAGCATAAGACACTGGAATTAGGGTGAATTCTACAGGCTTTTTCGCTGCAAAATTCATTTCTTGGTTGGTGTTTTGGTTTGTGCTAAAGGTGGTGTTCGTCATTGGAAGTGCGGTAGACAGGCTTTGTGGTTGATTTAGGGATGGCCTTTGTGGATAACTAGGAGGTAGGTAAGGAGAAGGGTTGTTATTGGCTGAGTAATGACATTGTTGGGTTGGTGGGAAACTTGGCCGTATAGGAATGGCAGTCACAGCATGGGTTTCTCCCTCATGCTCACCTTCTTCATTTGCCCCCAGTTTTCTCATTCATCCAAGCAGGATGATTAAATTTGCCTATTTTCAGACCCACTTCGATCCTTTCGTTGGCAAAGAACAAATCTGTAAAACTTGAAGGTGTGTAACCCACCATTTTTCATAGTAGAACACCGGTAACGTGTCTACTATTATTGTGATAATCTCTTTCTCCGTCATTGGAGGTGCCACTTGAGCTGCCAGGTTTCTTCACCTTTGGGCGTATTCTTTGAAAGATTTATGCTCTTTTTTGCACATGTTCTATAGTTTCATCCTATCCGAAGCCATATCAAAATTGTACTGATACTGCTTAACGAAGACAACCATTAGGTCCCTCCAAGAATGGACTCGGGAAGGTTCCAAGTTAGCGTACCAGGTAATAGCTTCCCCAGTAAGACTTTCTTGGAAGAAATGTATCATTAGTTCCTCATCTTTTATGTATGTCCCCATCTTCCGACAATACATCTTTAGATGGTTCTTGGGGCAAGTATGATGTAATCCTATCCCGCAAGGGCATTGGGTAGAAGACTCCAAGTAGATTGGGCTAAAGATCCAAGGGAAGGCCCTAGGGTTCTCATGAGCCTTAGGGTATATTTTGAGCCCATGGGCTAAGTATGAGCCCGCTTACCTTTGTATATATTAGAATAGGTTTTTCCTTCGTTTGGGCCATGTATTTTGGCCATTCTAGTAGTATAGGGTTTTAGCCTTGTATTTCGGGGCATTTTGAGTAGTCTTTGTAGTAAAGACTTTTTTTTTGTATTTTCATGTTTTTTTGTCATGGGGGTGAGCTTAGCTATTATAGGGGGTGTGTAGCTAAGATCTAGCTTTTCATCTCAAGGAGGTGAGCTTAGCTATTAGAGAGGTATGTGTAGCTAATCTCTATCTTCTTGATGGAAGCTTGCTTGTGGGGCTTCTATGGAGGCTGGATCTTAGAGCTTCAATGAGGTCCTTTAATGGTGATTTTCCACCATGGAGATGCAGCGGAAGACAAAGGAGAAGAGGTGAGAGGAGGCGCCATCCACTAGGGAATAAGCCATGGAAGAAGGAGATTCACCACCAAGATGAGCCTTGGATAAGAAGCTTGGAAGGATGCTTCAATGGAGGAAAAGAAAGAGGGAGCGAAAGAGAGAGGGGGGAGCACGAAATTGAAGGAAAAAAAGGGAGAGAAGTTGAACTTTGAGTTGTGTCTCACAAGACTCTCATTCATCAAAGTTACAACTAGTGTTACGCATGCTTCTATTTATAGACTAGGTAGCTTCCTTGAGAAGCTTCCTTGAGAAAACTTCCTTGAGAAGCTTCTTTGAGAAAAATTCCTTGAGAAGCTAGAGCTTAGCTACACACACCCCTCTCATAACTAAGCTCACCTCCTTGAGAAGCTTCCTTAAGAAGATTCCTAAAGAAGCTAGAGATTAGCTACACATACCTCTCTAATAGCTAAGCTCACCTCCTTGAGATAAAAAGCTAGAGCTTAGCTACACACCCCCTATAATAGCTAAGCTCACCCCCATGACAAAAAAACATGAAAATACAAAAAAAAAGTCTTTACTACAAAGACTACTCAAAATGCCCCGAAATACAAGGCTAAAACCCTATACTACTAGAATGGCCAAAATACAAGGCCCAAACGAAGGAAAAACCTATTCTAATATTTACAAAGGTAAGCGGGCTCATACTTAGCCCATGGGCTCAAAATATACCCTAAGGCTCATGAGAACCCTAGGGCCTTCCCTTGGATCTCTAGCCCAATCTACTTGGAGTCTTCTACCCAATGCCCTTGCGGGATAGGATTACATCATTCCCTCCACCTTGGAAAGGATTTGACCTCAAATCCCGAGGTTCTTCATACTCTGGGCTCCTTCCCTCAACACCTGTAAAAAGAACAAAAACATATGTATTAGTGGTGTTTGGTAGGTTGAAGTAAGGTAAGGTCTGAAAACCCATTTCCTGGGCATCTTCCCATGAAGGAACATGGTTTCTCACCAACTCAATGAGTGGTGCTACAAGTATAGAAAAATATGGGACAAACCTTTTGTAAAAGTTTGTTAAGTCATGGAAGCCCGAAATTTTTCTTATACTTGGTGGAGTGGGCCACTCAGGAATAACCTTTATTCTCTTAGGGTTCATGGGAACCCCTTGATCACTATTTGAAAAATTAAGAAAAGTATCGCAATAAAACATACCTTTTTCTGTATTTTCATATTGATTATTCCTACCAAAAAGTATGACAAACCTAAGGTGTCCCATATGAGTACCTAAGTTTGTATTGAAACTAAAAATAAGAACAAACCTACCTAATGGGTCCCTATGTACACACACCATAAAGATGTTAGGTGTACGAGTGATTTTACAAAAGAGGGTTGCACCACTTAAAACATTCATCATACCACCTATTTTAGGGACTTGGTGCCTAATAATACCTATTTTGGGCACCAACAAAGCACAAGGATTTAAGCTCTTGCGAACCAAACCCTCATCCAACAACTTCTTTACTTGAGGAATAAACTCAAGCCCGAGAGGTGTGGCTATGCTAGCAAGTGCCTTTTTACAAAAGAGAAAATGTGGAGGTTGTCTAAGAGGGAAAGTTTCTTTATTGTTTGTCTTTATTGTAATATGAGTTTCCTTCTTAGCTAAACTCTTGGAGGAGACACTTACCTCCTTACACTTCTCTTTAACCACTAATGGTTGTCCTTCTTCTTGGGGGTAGATTTCTTCACTAGATTCTTCCCCTTTTGCTTTTTCACTTTCACTAGAGGAAGGTGAAGTAGTAGCCTCATCTTGGCTACTATAAATGTCTTGGCCCCTCATAATCATGGTTTTTGTGGTGGGGCATTGAGTAGTAATGTGTCCTCTTCCAAGACATTTAAATCACTTTATAGAACTAGTTTTCTCTTGCATACTAGCCTTAGGTGCTTGCTTTTCTATTGTCTTTCCCTTATCATCTTTGGGCTTAGAAGGTGTCACCCCTAAGATGCCTTGACCTTGGTCTTTCTTTGGATAAGAGTGAGAGCCTTAAGATTTTGAAGTAGACTTCTTTTTAAGTTGTTGCTCTACCCTTATTTCCCAATCTAAGTTAGCCTCTACATTGTCCTTCCCATGGAAGTATGAGAGGTTAATGTTAGCCTCTTGAGGCTTTCTTTCCTTTTCTCTTCTATGGGAGTGAGGTCTAAGATGTGACCTATGCCTTCCTTCGTAATAGTCACGAAGTTCTTCACTTAGGCTCTTGCAAGAGTTATTACTACTATAGGAGGCATGCTTTTCTCTTTTCATTTCTTTCATTATTTTTCTTCTTTCTTCCTCTCTTATTTTCTTTCTTTCATCTTGACTTATTTCTTCTACTCTTTTTTTTCCTTTTTCTTTTCTCTCTTGTTTTTCTTTTCATAACTTGAGGGAACTCAACTCATCTAAGATTCTAGATAAAGGGTCTTTATGACTAGTACCCTCGCCATTAACACTAGATGGATGATGACTCATGTTGGTTCCTAAGTTGTGGTTCTTTCTTGTTGGAGGTTTGAAAACAAAAGGTAAAAGAAACTATAGTTGAAACTAGCCAAAATAAACACTAAAAGAGGTGTGAAAGATAAGGTAAAAAAAACTAATTGGTAAAAGGAAAGCTATCTAGGCGGTTTGACAATGAAAGGTAAAGGAAATAAACTATGAAAGTAAGCAAGAAATGTAAACTAGGCGAATTCTAAGAGTGTTTGGATGGCCACATTCAAGGTTCCCAACAAAAAACTCACTATCCTAAGGAAAAATTGCCTAAAATTATTACACACAAATGGAAGTTTGGTAACCTATTGGAGGCTCCCAACACACTTCCAATGAAAGGCCTTTTTGTTACAAAACTTGAAAGCAATGAAGGTAAGTAAATTGCAAATTACAAAATTACAAAACGGTCCTCAATTTTGGTGGTTGTTCTCTCTTTGGTGATTCACTCAATTTGGAGTGTTTCTTAGTCCAATAGCTCTTAAGGTGGTTGGCCCCTTTCTTCTTGACTCAAATTCTTCAAGGGATGGCACCAATCCTCCTTCCAATTCCCTATATGGCAACCCACAACCAAGGAAACAAAGAGACAAGCAATAACCAAAGACCAAAAAAAATGAAATGAAATCTAAACCAATGAAGTTTTAACAAGATAATTTTTCAAGGATTATTCAACAATTAAAGCAATGAAACGGACATAGAAGCAAGCTAGGACTCAAAGAGAAACTTAGAATGGCTCTAGAGTAGAGAAAAAAACTATAAAAAAAAAATGACTCAACAAACCTCTAGCTTTGGCACTTGTTTTCACAGTAATTTTCAATTGAAATTTCGGAACTAAGATTGGTATAACATAGGCACCAATTATAGAATAAATTTTGAGCCAAAACAACAAGCACACTTCCCTTTCACTTTTTTTTTTCCTGGATACTGATTTTTTTGCCAACTTGTGTGATTTTTAGTATTTTTTATTTTTATCCAAATCACTTGGTTCTTTTTTTATAACTTTTTTCCAGATGTCTATCAAATTCAGTAAAAATTTCAGCTCAAAATTCGAAGTAACCAATTCTCAGTAATTTTTACAATTTTGTATGTCCAAGCTGCCAGCACCAGCGATTTTTTTTTAAGCATGGTATATTGATTGCCTTGGGCTTACTTTCAACCTTCCTATGTATGTTGAACTCACTAGGATTGTTTAACACAGTTTTAGGAGTTCAATATTCACTTAGGATCAACATTTCAGCCAGCAATTCAATCACCAAAACTCAAATTCACAATAGACACAATCATAAGGAAACCTAAAAGTTCAAGAAAAGGTTCACAATGAAAGACTCTCTAAGAATTTTGCATGAACATGTTAAGGACTAATTAACATGAAAGATTTGACTCAAATCAAATAATAGGCTAAAATAATTTCATACACTCATGAACAAATGAGTTAGACAAAGAAACAAGAAAATAAAATTCAGCACAACATAAGAAATCTTATGTGACAAGTTTCATGACTAGACATGACTTCTATGACAAAACTACAATAGGTGAACAAGTCACTCTAGATTTTTGAGGTTTTCTTCTACTTTAATATTTTTTAAGAATTTTATGGTTTAGGTTTCAGCCACAAAAAATAACAAGACAAAACTCAAAGGAACCTAAACTCAACACAATTCATGGTTCAAGAACAAGAACAAGAAATTTGAACCATAGAAAATCAAATCTAGCTTCTATAGCATGTTTAATCAGTGGAAACTCTAAAGAATCATGTTAAAAACATTTATCACAAGACATGTGAGGAGATACATGGAGAAAAAATGAAGAAACAACAATGGAAGAGAAGGTAAAGCAAAAAATATTAATGGAGGTTTAAGGAGCACCTACTTGAAGCTCTTGTGCTCTGATACCACTTGATGGAAGCTTGCTTGTGGGGCTTCTATGGAGGCTGGATCTTAGAGCTTCAATGAGGTCCTTTAATGGTGATTTTCCACCATGGAGATGCAGCGGAAGACAAAGGAGAAGAGGTGAGAGGAGGCGCCATCCACTAGGGAATAAGCCATGGAAGAAGGAGCTTCACCACCAAGATGAGCCTTGGATAAGAAGCTTGGAAGGATGCTTCAATGGAGGAAAAGAAAGAGGGAGAGAAAGAGAGAGGGGGGAGCACAAAATTGAAGGAAAAATAGGGAGAGAAGTTGAACTTTGAGTTGTGTCTCACAAGACTCTCATTCATCAAAGTTACAACTAGTGTTACACATGCTTCTATTTATAGACTAGGTAGCTTCCTTGAGAAGCTTTCTTGAGAAAACTTCCTTGAGAAGCTTCTTTGAGAAAAATTCCTTGAGAAGCTAGAGCTTAGCTACACACACCCCTCTCATAACTAAGCTCACCTCCTTGAGAAGCTTCCTTAAGAAGATTCCTAAAGAAGCTAGAGATTAGCTACACATACCTCTCTAATAGCTAAGCTCACCTCCTTGAGATGAAAAGCTATAGCTTAGCTACACAACCCCTATAATAGCTAAGCTCACCCCCATGACAAAAAAACATGAAAATACAAAAAAAGTCTTTACTACAAAGACTACTCAAAATGCCCCGAAATACAAGGCTAAAACCCTATACTACTAGAATGGCCAAAATGCAAGGCCCAAACGAAGGAAAAACCTATTCTAATATTTATAAAGGTAAGCGGACTCATACTTAGCCCACGGGCTCAAAATATACCATAAGGCTCATGAGAACCCTAGGGCCTTCCCTTGGATCTCTAGCCCAATCTACTTGGAGTCTTCTACCCAATGCCCTTGCGGGATAGGATTACATCAAAGTAGTCCCCTTGTACTTGTCAAAGTCCGACACCTTGAACTTGGGAATAACCATGTTCGGGTACTAGGAACAACTCTTTTAGGTTAGCAAAGGCATAATCTTCGCCTCCTTCAATGTCCTTGAGCCTTTCCTCTATATGATCCAACTTTCCCTTTTCAGCCATAGCAGGAGGGGCTCTTCCCACCGTAAAATGCAAGGGTTGTGGTTGTGGGCGAAACTAAGGGCCCTCCAAAGTGTTTGGCATGAGTATACCACCAACTGTTTGCCCTTCAGTGGCATATCCGAGGCAAGGCTCAAAGTCCGCTAGATTGTGGTGGGAAATTTCATGTGTCTCCCCCATGGTTTGAGAGACATGTGCATGATCGTATGAGGTTGTCGGCTTTCAATGAGTATGGGAGTGGAGTTATTGACATTCTCTCTGGGAGTGTATGCCACATTGGGTGGTGTATAGTTGGGAGGCAAGCCATATGTTGGGAAGGCATGCTTGTTTTGAATTTGCGCATAATGGGGGACCGCCCGTACTTCCCAAATCTTTGCCTACCATATCTGAGGTTGGATGATTCATTTGGTTAAGGCCAGATGAGGGCATCGGGTTCTCCTTAGCAATAGCGCTGGTAGCGGCAATTGTAACCGCATTGGCTTCCATTATCTTCTTCATGCTCATCATGGCCTCCATCATTGTGGCCATTTGCTCTTTCATGGCCTCCATGTCGGCCTTCATCTGCTCTTGCGCCTCCTCGACTTTACCCATTACTCTAGCTCTAGCACAGGTTCGGTAAGGGCACCGTAAAGCGTGTTCTTTTCTTTTTGATAACAATGATTAAGTTCATTTTTATTTTATTTTATTATATATTTTTTTTCCAAGGAAAGAATGCAATGAGCAATGCAACCAATGAAAAGCATGGATGTATGAGAATGATACACAGTTGAAGTATTGCGAATTTTTACGCAGGACATGGGGTTGAACCAATTTAGATTATCAACATGGTCCATGACATCTTTGTCAAGGTGAAACTGGAAGTAACAAGGACATCAATAGTCCTAAATGTGTTTGGCAGTAGACGAAACAGTGATGTAACTCGATTCATCTTTTGCCCCAATTTTTGCAAGATGGTTACTTCCATACTTCAACTTGACTTGATGAACTTTTTTCAAAAAAACATGAGCTTAGTTCAACCCTATAATCCAAGGAATGGCAATTCTGATCGCCAATACTTCAACAACCTTTCATATGGATGAATGACTCGGGCATACTTTAAGCTATGCATGGAAAATGCAATTATGAAATTGAAATGCCCGAAGAAACATCATTTCCTAGTTAACCATGCATTAGGTACCATGTTCACTCATTTTGTTTTTAAGTGAAACGGGTTTATGATCCCAACATGGTTGGCTCATGGTACCGAATATATGCAACCAAGAATGTATCATGAATTTTCATGCTTCCCTTTTTGTTTTTGTTTTGTAGAGGAAAATGCAAGGATCACGCACGAGCGAACATGAAAACAAAAGGTATGCAGTTTGTAGAACAAAAAGTATGTTGAACGCATATGCATGATGATGCAATGACTCATGCAAAATGTGATGTTGGAATATGATAACGGACAAATGCAGGAACGATATGTTCATTATGATGCCATGAAGAGATGCTTATGTGATGCATGATATGAATGCATGCTAGAGATAAAATGCGCGAGTGATTTGATTCGCACTGATCTTTGGAGTAAAAATGCGGGATAAACTCATTTTATTCAGAAAGTTTAACTAGTCAAGATCTGAGTGATAATACAAACTTCCTAGCGGTTTCTAATTATATGGGCCATTAAGTCTATCATATGCTGATAATAGCTGAGAAGTCCGTTGATGCAATCCTACCCCGCAAGGGCATTGGATAGAAAACTCCAAGTAGATTGGGCCAGAGATGCAAGAGAAGGCCCTAGGGTTCTTATGAGCCTTAGGGTAGATTTCGGGCCCATGGGCTAAGTACGAGCCCACTTATCTTTGTAAATATTAGATTAAGGTTTCATTATTTTTGGGCCTTGTATTTAGGGCTCCATAATGTAGGTAGGGTACCCTAGAAATATAGGATTTTTCAGCCCTTGTATTTTAGGGCACCTAGACTAGTTTTTGTATTAGGGGTAGTTTTGTAATTTCACATACACTAAGTGGATATTTGATGTGTGTGGTTGGAAATAAATTTAATTGAATTGGTAGAAGCCCAATCCAATTAAATTTTAGAGGGAGAGGTGAGCATTTGCTTACTACACCCCATTGCCACATCATATAGTCACACTTTGTGCATGTCCTTCATGCTTTTCATGCCTCATGACACCTAAGCACACTTAGTGGAGAATCTTGGAATTGATCTTGGATTAGTGGGCTGAACCATAACTAAAATTCACTAATCATAATTAGTGAAATTTTGGCTCCAAAGTTTGGCTCCACAAATTCAATTTCAAATTCAAGTGAAATTTGAATTTCCCTCCAATTTTGTGTGACACTTAGGCTATAAATAGAGGTCATGTGTGTGCATTTTTTTCAACTTTGATCATTTGAATATTAAACTTCAGATTTCAAATCTCATTTAGAGCACAAAATTTCGTGCTCTTCTCTCCCTCTCCCTTCATTCATCTCCTTCTTCCTCCAAGCTCTTATCCATGGCCTCCTATGGTGGTGAGCTTCTTCTAGACTCATCTTCTCCTTGAAGTGGCGTCTCCTCTCTCTCTCCCTTTCTCCATTCCACTGTCATTCATCTTCCAAGAAGCAAAGGAATCCATTGATGAAGAAGATCCTAGGCCTACAAGCTCCAATGGAGCTTGCATCATGTGGTATCAAGAGCATCTTCATCTAGGTGATGTTCTTTTGCTTCCTCTATCTTTTTGTTCGGTGAATTCTCTTTAATTCCTTGTTCTTCATCTTATTCTCCATGTATATCCTCCATTGTCTTGTGGTTTGGTTCTGTTTAGAGTATATTCAAAAAAAATAAACCGATTAAATCTTAGATCTACACTTGTTCTTGCATTTCTATGGTTCAAAATTTGTAGATCTACTCTTGAATCTTGTTTTTGTGTTGATTTTAGGTTCTATCAATTTTCATTCATAATATTCTTGTGCTGAACCTTTAGATCTAAATTTTGTTCCAAAATATTGATTAGAAAAAAAAAACACAAAAATCTAAGTGTAAATCACTTAATCCATGTTGTCTTAGAGTCATGTTTAGTCATAGTAATTGTCACATTATGTTCTAAGTTTGTGTTGAATTTTATTTTGTTGATTGAATTCTAGATACATTTGTTCATGTATTCTTGTCATTCTTAGCCTATCTTTTGAATTTTGAGTCTAATTCATGCATGTTATTTAGTTCATAACATGTTCTAAATCAATTCCTAGAAGTAGTCTTGTTCTTGAACTTTTTTTTTTTGCTTTCTAAGTTTCCTACATGATGCCTATGATGAAGTTGAGTTGTGGTGCTGAGTTGTGGCTGGATTTGTGAATCAAAATAAGTCTTAAGCTCTCTTTAATTGTGTTATTCAAGATAATTGAGCATAAGCAAACACAAATTGTAACTATCCAAGCCTTAAGCAACATAAACACTACTCTTGATTTCTAGGTTGAAATCGCTGGTGCTGGCAGCTTGAACATACGAACTTGTATAAATTACTGGGAATTGGTCACTACGTTTTTTCAGCCGACACTTTTACTGAATTTTCTAGACATCTGGACCAAAATTATAAAAAAAGAACCAAGCGATTTGGATTAAAGGAAAAAATAAGAAAAATCTCACAAGTTGGCAGAAAAATCAGTGTCCAGGGAAAAAAAAAAGAAAAGTGAAAGGAAAGTGTGCTTGTTGTTTTGGCTCAAAATTTGTTCTATAATTGGTGCCTATTTTATACCAATCCTAGTTCTGAAATTTCAATTGAAAATTATTGTGAAAACAAGTGCCAAAACTAGAGGTTTCTTGAGTCTTTTTTTTTAGAGTTTTTCTACTCTACTCTAGAGCCATTCTAGGTTTCTCTTTGAGTCCTAGCTTGCTTTTTTGGGCTTTTCATTGCTTTAATTGTTGAATAATCCTTGGAAATTTGTCTTGTTAAAACTCTATTGGTTTAGCTTTCATTTCATTTTTTTTTTGTCTTTGGTTATTGCTTGTCTCTTTGTTTCCTTGCTTGTGAGTTGCCATATAGGGAATTGGAAAGGAGGATTGGTGCCATATCTTGAAGAATTTGAGTCAAGAAGCAAGGGGCCAACCACCTTAAGAGCTATTGGACTAAGAAGCACTCCAAATTGAGTGAAACACTAAAGAGAGAATAGCCACCACAATTGAGGACTTTTTTCTTTGTAATTTTGTAATTGGCAATTTGCTTTGCTTTCAAATTTTGTAACAAAAAGGCCTTTCATTGGAAGTAAGTTGGGAGCCTCCGCTAGGTCACCCTACTTTCATTTGTGTGTAATAATTTTAGGCAATTTTCCCTTAGGATAGTGAGTGTTTTGTTGGGAACCTTAAATGAGGTCATCCAAACACTCTTAGGATCCGCCTAGTTTGCATTTCTTGCACTTTAATTTCTTGCTTACATTCATAGCTTATTTCCTTTACCCTCCATTGTCAAACCGCCTAGATAGCTTTCCTTTTACCAATTAGTTTTTACCTTATCTTTCACACCTTTTTTAGTGTTTATTTTGGCTAGTTTCAACCATAGTTTCTTTTACCTTTTTTTCAAACCCCCAACAAGAAAGAACCATAACTTAGGAACCAACATGAGTCTTCATTCTTCATCTAGTGTTAATGGTGAGGGTTCTACTCCTAAGGACCCCTTGTATAAGATATTAGATGAGTTGAGATCCCTTAAGTTGTGGAAAGAAAAACAAGAGAGAAAAGATAAAGGTAAAAAAAGAGTGGAAGAAATAAGTCAAGATGAAAGAGAGAAAATAAGAGAGGAAGAAAGAAGAAAAATAATGAAAGAAATGAAAAGAGAAAAACATGTCTCCTATAGTAGTCATAACTCTTGCAAGAGCCTAAGTGAAGAATTTCGTGACTATTATGAAGGAAGGCATAGGTCACATCTTATACCTCACTCCCATAGGAGAGAAAATGAAAGAAAGCCTCAAGAGGTTAACATTAAACTCCCATACTTCCATGGGAAGGACAATGTAGAGGCTAATATAGATTGGGAAATAAGGGTAGAGCAACAACTTAAAAGGAAGTCTACTTCAAAATCTTATGGCTCTCACTCTTATCAAAAGAAAGACCAAGGTCAAGGAATCTTAGGGGTGAGACCTTCTAAGCCCAAAGATGATAAGGGGAAGACAATAGAAAAGCAACCCCTTAAGGCTAGTATGCAAGAGAAGACTAGCTCCATGAAGTGCTTTAAATGTCTTGGAAGAGGACACATTACTTCTCAATGCCCCACCAAGAAAACCATGATTATGAGGGGCCAAGACATTTATAGTAGCCAAGATGAGGCTACTACTTCACCTTCCTCTAGTAAAAGTGAAGAAGCAAAAGGGGAAGAATCTAGTGAAGAGATCTACCCCCAAGAAGAAGGACAACCTTTAATGGTTAAGGAGGAGTGTAAGGAGGTAAGTGTCTCCTCCAAGAGGTTAGCTAAGAAGGAAAGACATTTTGAAATAAAGACAAATATTAAAGAAATTTCCCTTCTTAGACAACCTCCACATTTTCTCCTTTGTAAAAAGACACTTGTTAGCATTGCCACATCTCTTAGGCTTGAGTTTAATCCTCAAGTAAAGGAGTTGTTGGATGAGGGTTTGGTTCGCAAGAGATTAAATCCTTGTGCTTTGTTGGTGCCCAAAATAGGTATTATTAGGCACCAAATCCCTAAAATAGGTGGTGTGATGAATGTTTTGGGTGGTGCAACACTCTTTTGTAAAATTACTCGTGCACCCAACATCTTCATGATTTGTGTAACTCATTAGGTAGGTTTGTTCTTATTTTTAGTTTCAATACAAACTTAGGCACTCATATGGGACACCTTAGGTTTGTCATACTTTTTGGTAGGAATAATCAACATGAAAATACAGAAAAAGGTATGTTCTATTGCTTTACTTTGCTTAATTTTTTAAATTGTGATCAAGGGGTTCCCATGAACCCTAAGAGAATAAAGGTCATTCCTGAGTGGCCCGCTCCACCAAGTGTAAGAAAAAATTGGGGCTTCCAAGACTTAACAAGCTTTTACAAAAGGTTTGCCCCATATTTTTCTATACTTGTAGCACCACTCATTGAGTTGGTGAGGAACCATGTTCCTTCATGGGAAGATGCCCAGGAAATGAGTTTTCAGACCTTACCTTGCTTCAACATACTAAACACCACTAATACATATGTTTTTGTTCTTTTTACAGGTGTTGAGGAAAAAAGCCCAGCGTTTCAAGAACCTCGGGATTTGAGGTCAAATCCTTTTCAAGGGGGAGGGAATGATGCAATCCTACCCTGCAAGGGCATTGGATAGAAAACTCCAAGTAGATTGGGCCAGAGATGCAAGTGAAGGCCCTAGGGTTCTTATGAGCCTTAGGGTAGATTTCGGGCCCATGGGCTAAGTACGAGCCCACTTATCTTTGTAAATATTAGATTAAGGTTTCATTATTTTTGGGCCTTGTATTTAGGGCTCCATAATGTAGGTAGGGTACCCTAGAAATATAGGATTTTTCAGCCCTTGTATTTTAGGGCACCTAGACTAGTTTTTGTATTAGGGGTAGTTTTGTAATTTCACATACACTAAGTGGATATTTGATGTGTGTGGTTGGAAATAAATTTAATTGAATTGGTAGAAGCCCAATCCAATTAAATTTTAGAGGGGGAGGTGAGCATTTGCTTACTACACCCCATTGCCACATCATATAGTCACACTTTGTGCATGTCCTTCATGCTTTTCATGCCTCATGACACCTAAGCACACTTAGTGGAGAATCTTGGAATTGATCTTGGATTAGTGGGCTGAACCATAACTAAAATTCACTAATCATAATTAGTGAAATTTTGGCTCCAAAGTTTGGCTCCACAAATTCAATTTCAAATTCAAGTGAAATTTGAATTTCCCTCCAATTTTGTGTGACACTTAGGCTATAAATAGAGGTCATGTGTGTGCATTTTTTTCAACTTTGATCATTTGAGTATTAAACTTCAGATTTCAAAGCTCATTTAGAGCACAAAATTTCGTGCTCTTCTCTCCCTCTCCCTTCATTCATCTCCTTCTTCCTCCAAGCTCTTATCCATGGCCTCCTATGGTGGTGAGCTTCTTCTAGACTCATCTTCTCCTTGAAGTGGCATCTCCTCTCTCTCTCCCTTTCTCCATTCCACTGTCATTCATCTTCCAAGAAGCAAAGGAATCCATTGATGAAGAAGATCCTAGGCCTACAAGCTCCAATGGAGCTTGCATCATCCGTGGATCTCCTCGGGGGCGGAGTAGGTGTCCGCCATTGCTTTGGCCTTGGCTAGCCATCGGGGAAGTTCTTGACTCCCGTTCAAGGTAAGAGCAAACCGGTCCATCCACATCACTGCCTCTTGATGTAACGAGTTGATCACCCTTCCTCTAGCCTCCTTCTCCACGTACATTTGGGCATACTCGTCTGCCACTCTATGCTCATGGGTTGTAGCTAGATTTAGTTCTTCTCGGTACTTGCTGATGATAGCTAACATGTTGGTCTCTGTTTCGCATAACCGCTGAGACAAGTTTCTTTTGGACCTTGAGCAAACCTTCAACTCATCTTTCAAGATCAAGCTGTCTACTCGTGATTGGTCCCTTTCCCTCGAATCTTGTTCCGGCCGTGCTCTTCCCTACGAGCCCTCTTGGTCTCTTGTTCCAAAGCCTTAGTGGTAGCTATATTTATATCTCTCAGTTCGGCATTCTCCTTTCGGATCTTTAGAACGGCTGATCATAATACTGGGCGAGGGAGGCAATGGCCTCTGTGGAGACTTCTACCATGGCTAGGTCCCAGATTTTACCATAAGCTTTGCGAAAAGCTTGCCGTTGGAGCTGACCCATTAACTGCCCTAACTCTTTTAGACTGGTGGTCCCTAGGCTCTTGACCTTGACTTGATAGAACCTCTTTTTAAGTGAAGGCATTTGACATGATCCCATGTTTTACTAAAGTGAACAAAAATCGGTGCGAATCAAAACCCACACATCTATCATGGGTGGAATGGAAGAATGCATGAAGAAATGCATATGGCACAGATGCAATTTATGAATACAGGAGCCCAGGAAATTGTTTCCTTCTTAGATACAACGTCTTGGGGTAGCAAAGTGCCCGACGTATGTATTTAAGAAGGTGGCACAGACCCTCCGTTGGTTTGCCTAAGAGAGGGAATGTACATAGTATGACAATATTCACAAAATACAAGCAAAAGGGTACATGACACTTATGCATGGCAGTGTGAAAAAATGGCACGCAGTGTGTCCGCTTCGTGCCCTTATTCAAGGGACCTATATGGGGGAGAGCTAAAAGGGTTTTAGTGATAATCCCCAAGGTCGTCATATCTCTCTTGATGGTCTCTAGAGGTATCATCCTCTTCGAAGAACATATTGCAGCAGTAGGAACTACTGGCAACAATATGTTATCAAAGAGAAAAACTCTAGATGAGGGTTCACTGTAATCAAGCAAGTCGGAGACCTAGCATGATCACAGATTCACCTCCACTCCTTATGTTCCCACGAGCCTGGGTATAGGGCCCTCTTTCAACTCACCGTGTGTGCAAATAGTGTTGGTGTTTGTGTGCATCAAATGAATAAATATTTACCTTATGCATACGTTTTGAAACACACTAAAAGCATCAAAGAGTTATATACACAAGAATATAAGGAAAATAAAGGGAAACCAACAAAGGAGGATGTCATGATAAAACATTGCACAAGATTAAATGGCCTAACTCTCAAAAAATAGTCCTCAGTGGAGTCGCCAACTGTCGCAACCTACCCTTCGGCGGGAGCGCGACATGTGACTCGCGAGTGCGTCTTCCAAGAAAGGAATACGCGCGGAGTCGCCACAAACGTTTATTTGAGGAAAACGTCGGAAAAGACGTGATCTACGAACTTTAACTGAAAGGTTTGGGAGTTGTATTTACCCACGGGGAAGGTATTAGCACCCCACACGTCCGTCACAAGAGACGATAGCCTTTAATCAAATATACAAATATGACTTCAATTTATGTTATCTTCCTTTTTTACGTTCTTATGTCTTTTTTATGCCTTTTTATATTTTTATCTTTTTGTGGTCGACAAGGGCATTTCCCTTTGCTCCTACGTATTCCTCAATTGTGATGAGAAAATCAAACCTACGTAGTTCTTTTGTGAACAAAGCGTTTTGGTTAAGTTATTTTTTATCCTTTTTTGCAAGATATGTTTTTATTGAATGAAAGGTCATTTAAGGCGTTGGACCATTAGATAATCTTTTGATTCTTTTAAAAAGTGAGAAAACATTAAGGCATTGGACCATTAATGATTTCTTTATTTTTGAAAGAGATAACAAAGTTACATATTGATTTTAGGCTTTTTAGAAATCTACATTTAACCAATAAAAGCGGAAAAGACCATTTCAAGGCGTTGGACCTTTAAAAATGGCTTTTTTAAGCGTTTACAAAAAGTTTGGTTTATGAATTGATTTTAGCCTTAGTTTCACTTTGGTTATTTGTCAATTCAATTAAGAAAGAAAAATCCCAAAGAGAAACGTCCGATTGATTTTTTTGTTTTATTTTACTAAAAGATATTATATTATTATTTTACCTCTTTTTGGTTTCCAACGTGGTTACGGCATGACCGAACGGTTGGATTTCATTTTAACAGAAATTAACAGATATTACAATTCAAATGATCGGTGGAAATTTATTTTATTTTTTGATTAGGCGAGAAAATGACTTAAGTAAATTACTAAAGCACGTCAAAAGGGGGTACGGAAAGTAAATGAAACGAGAATAAAAGTACGCGAAACAAATGGGGACCACCAAGGGTACATAGAATGAATTGAAAAGTTCGATTTCGAGAACTTACCGGTTGAAGACCAAAGAACGAATGACGAACGACGAAGAACGGTTGAAAATCTTCGCGAAATCACCCACGGAAACATTACGGAAGCGCCTCGGCTTGGATTTTCTTCACGGAAACAATTTTTTTCACTAATTTCAAGTGATCTCGAAATACCAGGAGGGCTGAACATTTTTCTCCTTCACTCCTCCCCCTATTTATAGGAAAATAGGGGAGGAGCTTGCCCCCCAGCTCGCCCAGGCGAGCTAGGTTGCTTCCTCCAGAAGCAACCGCCTTCTGGAGGAACATCCTGGAAGGCCCAAGTGGGCCCGATTTCTATTTGAACCCCCATTTTTACTAAATACACCCTTGCCCTTTTTTGGTGATTCTTTTTCCATAAAGTTACGAATTTCGTAACGATACTTGTTTTCTTTTTGTAATGTTGCGGAACCTTACGGATTACGTAATCATCCCCTTTTTTGCCTTCCGGAACGTTACGGAACTTTACAGATTGTGCACTAACACTTCCTTTTAATTTCCGGCGTGTCACGAAACTTCACGGATTGTGCTACAACGCTTTTCTTTTGGCTTCCGGCATGTCTCGGAACTTCACAAATTGCCTAACGATGGGTGCCAAATACCTCGAAGTGGTCAAACAAGGGTCGCATCCCAACAACGGATGGTCTCCGAACAAAATTAGGGTATGACACTAACCCAAACTCAAGCATACACTTGGTTTAAGCCTCATCAAAATCACCATTTAGTCTCAAATCCACGACACCAGTTATGTTTTCCTTGAAATGATGCTCCCAAACCCAGTCCACAATGTCGTTGCAACATCTTAGGTCCAGTTTGTATTCAGGCTTTCTTCTGCCGCTGCACACAACTTCCAACATCAGAACACCAAATGCATAGACATCGGTTTCAACCAAAGCCCTTCGGGTGTAGAAGCTTTCCAGCGCCATGTACCCTGGTGTTCCAACAATTTCTCTTGTTGAGTGGTGAGTTTTTTTGCTGAGATGAACTGTGCGAGCCAAGCCAAAGTCTCCAAGCTGAGCATTGAAGTCCGAATCCAGCATCACATTGCTTGGTTTTATGTCTCTATGTAGCACTCTTTTGTCACATCCATTGTGAAGATAATCCAGTCCTGTAGAAACTCCACATATAACATTGAGCCTCATTTCCCAACTCAAAATTGAATCCCCTCCAAATGTTGAAAAAATGAATTTGTACAAGCTACCATTTTGCATTAACTCATACACAAGGATGATCTCACCCTTTTCATAGCACCACCTTATTAACTTCACTAGATTTTTGTGATTGAGATTCCATATGGTTGTGATTTCTACCATAAAATCTTGCTTACTATGACGTGAGTTCCTCAAAATCCTCTTCGCAGCAACATCTTTACCATTCAATGTGCTTTTGTAAACCATGCAAAATCCTTCTTTCCCTAGTTTGTTTGATGAGTGGAAATTCCTTGTGGCAGATACAAGTTCCTTCAGCCGAAACTTATGAGGAGCATTATATGAGCTTTTAATTTCAAGCTCTATGTTGAGATCTTCCTCCACCCCTTGTTCCTTTTTGTGTTTTTTTCTCCAATAGTACGCACCAGCAAATGCTCCTCCAACCACAATTGTTGGAATCAGGATCCATAACCACAATAAATTTATTGGATTCTTCTCAAAATACTCTCAACTAGAGAAATTCCATGATCTTTTTGTGTTGACCTGGGTATATACCCCTGTGGAAGCTGAAAATCCCACAAAAACATCTTTTGGAAGCAGTTTAGAGAGATCAAGATCCACTACAAGCAATGGTTTTTTCAACCTCAAATCTGATGTAGAAACAAAAATGCTCATTTTCCCATCTTTAGCATCAAAGTAAACAGTAGCAACAACATCAATGCCACTAGAAAGATTAACACTATGTGGTCCAAGAGGTTGTTGCTGGATGGAATAGATGCTCTTTACATCCAACCCCGCATGGTTGTCATCAATGTCTTCATCATAGTTTTTCCTTGTATCAAACTCCACTACAACTATGTTGCTTACCCGTATGCTTGTTGAGTTGACATTACCAAGCCATTGGCCTGCACTGCTGCTTGGAAGAGAAGTGTTAGATGCTAGTATGAAAGCAAATCCCTCACCACTAGGAGAGGTTATTGGATGAATATTGAAAACAAAAGTTGAATTGAATGAGGCTTTCATGCCTCTTTGACTCTCCCACAGCTTCAGCTGTTCACTATAGAATACCCTACTAGAAAGGTTTGAGGTCTCTGACCCTGATGCTTCTATGGGGACTTGAATGGTCCCTTAGTGTATGGTTGAATTTGTAGACATGCTGAAATCAGTCATGTTTTCATTGTAGAAAGTTGGATAGCTGAAATTCAAACACTTTACATGAACTACATATCCACAAATGAGACTTGCAACAATAAGAAGCCTTAGAAATTTTTTGGAAAGGATTTGAAAATTAGAAGATAGAGAATGCACATGGTGAAATGTAGCAGGATGGAAATGATTCCAAGCAACAATTTCAACTACATCCAAAATTGAAGTAGCAAATGGAAAGAAAGTCAAGTTGTATCGTTTGATGGAGAAGAAGAGAATATGAAGATCCAGTCCAGAGTAGTAGAACGAAAAATATGGTGGTGGATAACTTGTACTAGGTGTCTATTAATTGGATTTGAAACAAATTTTCATTTTATTTTATATTTTTTGGTGTTCAAAACAAGTTTTTTGTTACTAAATTATTTGGAAAGTTTCATGTGCTGAAAGGATGAAATTATAGGAAGAAAATGCAAAAATATGTAGTTATAAGAAGCAAATGCAAAATACTAACTCATCATTTGAACATACATAACTTAAAAAAAAAACACTTTCTACATTGTTTATTTGATTCTTTCCATGATCATTTTTAGTTGTCTTCAAAACTGTCGTCGTGGAAATTAGGGTCCAAGAAAACCAAGGAAAAGACCCTTTTGTCCCCTTTTTTTTGGTATTTTTCGCATTCTTGATCAAAACACTGAATGATTATCTGTTTCGTACTGTAACTAGAGTTCAACACCGTAAGTTGACTAGCAAGGATCAAAAGATCAAGGAACGATAGTCCCCGGACGAAATTAGGGTGTGACAGTTGTCCCTCTTTACTTATCTTTTATTGGAAATAAAAGGGAAGTAAAGATAAGGACACTAATTTCGTTCGAGCGACCTTGCTATTCGACCGGGCAACTGACGAAAACCAAGGAAGTGAAACCGAAAAAAACAAGAGGACATTGAAGTTTTTTTTTCAAAGCATAGAAGCAGAGGATATTGAGTCCTAAGAAGCACAAAGACAAGGATATTGAGTCCTATAAAAGACAGAAGACGTTGAAGTATTATAAAGTGTAAAAGACATAAGACATTGAAGTCTTGTAAAATGTAAAAGACAGAAGACATTAAAGATATTGAAGTCTTTAAAATATAAATGAAGACATTGTAGTCTTTGAAAGCGTAAATGACTGAAGACATTGATGTCTTTGAAATGTAAATGAAGACATTGTAGTCTTTTGAAACCGTAAATGACTAAAGACATTGATCATTTAATATACCCTTCCTAAGACTCTAGAGACTGTCTTGATCATTTATCTTGAATATCTTTGTCTTGAATAAATCCTTGAGAAGCATGTGATTCATGTAATCCTTTGGCATCATCAAAACATTCAGCTTGATCCTTTGTCTACATAGTCAACCCAGTGTTTCCAAAATATGTTCTTTTATCAATTTGTGCATTCATCCGAGTCTATTTTTGGGTGTTCAGGAAAATTCTCACAACGTTCACCCTTTAGGTGTATACACATTTTTTTCAAAAACTGGTTATGATCAGTGAATTTTTTTCAAAGAAAACTTGGAAGTTATCTCTCTTCACAGGCATGTTGTTTTTTAGCTAGACAACTTTTTATTTTTATCTATTTTCTTTTTTTTTCTTCCTTCTTTTTCTTTTCTTACTTGCTCTCTTTTCCTTTTCCTCTTTTTTTCTTTTTTAAGTTATTTATCATTTGTTCATTTCCTCTCTCTTTTTTTTCTTTTTTCTCTTTTTCTCTCTGAAAAGGTCGTGCGAACGAGGGCACACACTACCTACTTACGTCTAACCACAAGGTAAACGAAAAACGCACGAAATAGTAAGTCGCAAAAACGGTGACGAAATAACTGAGAGCCATAACGCCAAAAATTTCTAACAGAGACGAACAATAATGATAGTAATGTTAGTAACCATATGAACAAAAACATAAAATAGTAATGTCAACAGCAATATAGACAATAACAAAAAACGTCAATGGCAAACTAACAAAAAAATGTCAATAAAAAGGTGCGATGACCTCGGTCACGTGGCTCCGTTTCTTCCTAAGAAACCGAGCAAGTTCGTCATCTCCTCATCCATACGGGCCTCCTCTGCATCGCCGGGGGATCCTACAGGCACCTCCCCTGCCTGGGCCTCGGGCCAATCTCCGGGCCATGCGACCTCAGCCCTAAACTGCTCTGGAGTAGGGCACGCAAAAGGAGCAAAACCCTACCCATGCTGACTGAGGCTGAGCTAGTAGAGGCACTCATGTATCTGCACCTGCCCCCGGTGGTTGGCCGCCTGCAGGCAAACCAAGTGCTGTAGATAACGCTCCATGCCTAGTGACCCAGCGGGATCAGCTTGATGAGGTGGTAGCGGTGCGTCTGCGGCCTGAGGTGCATCACCCTACGCCTGCCTAGGCATGCAATACTTCTCAATGAAGGCCAGGGTGATCGGCGGTCGGATCACCTTACTAGGGGTGACGGGAACCCCAAATGACTGGCAGAGGCCCATGATCAATTCCTGAAACCCCAGGGCCCTGTTAGACTTATTCGGGTCTAGAGGGTGCCTGGTGGGTGGCATACCTGCAAATAAATAGATGGTGTCAGCAATCAACTGAGCCACGTGGACGCTCATCCGTGTTAGGATGGCATACACTAGCTGACACTTTGGCAGAGGGAGATCAGAGTTATGATCACTAGGAAAGACATTGTTGAGCAGCAATGTCATCCACATCTGGGTCAAGATGGTCATGCTGGTGCACATGATCCGCACCCGCCTCCCTGCAGCGGTCCAGGCGAAATCATGCCTCGGTGTGCATAACAGCTGGGCAATGGCCTCCTCGTCGAACCCATCGGCCCTATTCCTCCTCTGACTGAACTCGCACTCCTGGCCTTCCTCCAACATTAGCAGATCACCCAGGAACTGGCTGAGGGCATCCGCGTCAAAGGGAATCCACTGACCCCTCACCCATGACCGCATGTCTCACACTCCCTCTTCTGTGGGCCAAGCATTAGCATAAAACTCCAGGACTATCTCAGGGTCAAACTTAGCCATGGGAGTCACCAACGACGTCCAATGCCGGTGAGCTATCTCTTCCTAAAAATCCGTGTACTCATCCTCCCTGAGCTGGACGCGTCTCTCTCTTTGGAACGACCATCCTTTGATGGCCTCGAAGCGTTGTTGGTGCTCGGCGCTCCTGAAATGGTGGCTATCAAACTCGGGGGCGGCACTGGTCCCTTCAGCCGCGACGTCCCTCCTAGATCTCTTCGCGGAAAGCTTTTTCGGAGCCATTTCCTACGAGGACAAACATTTGGAAAGTTAATTTACAAGGAAATACCAATTGTCATACCCTAATTTCGTCCGGGGACCTTTGCTTGATGACATGCGACCTTTCTTTGGTCCTTGTGAGGTGCTTGGCACCCATCATTAGGCAATTTGTGAAATTCCAGGACATGCCGAAAAACCAAAAAAATATTGATGCACAATCCGTAAGTTTCGGTGACACACCGGAAATCAAATGGAAGCATCGTTGCATAATTAAGTGAGGTTCCGTAACATTCCGTAAGTCAAAAAGGGGATGATTATGTAATCCGCAAGGTTCCGTAACATTACGGAAAGAAAACAAGTATCGTTACGAAATTCGTAAGTTTCCGTAACTTTACGAAAAAAGAATCACCAAAAAAAAGCAGAGGGGGGTGTACTTAGTAAAAATGGGGGTGCAAATAGCACCCAGGCCCACTTGGGCCCTCCAGAATATTCCTCCAGAAGGCTGTTGCTTCTGGAGGAAGCAACCTGGCTCGCCTGGGCGAGCTGGGCGGCAACCACCTCCCCTATTTTGCTATAAATAGGGGAGGAAGTGAAGAAGAAAAGGGTTCAGCCCCTTAGGCACTTCTCTCTCTTTCGAATTTGCTTGGGAAAATTGTTTCCGTGAAGAAAATCTAAGCCGAGGTGCTTCCGAAACGTTTCCGTAACGTTTTCCGTGAGGAATTTCGCGAAGGTTTTCGACCGTTCTTCGACGTTCTTCATTCGTTCTTCATTGTTCTTCGATCTTCAACGGGTAAGTACCTCGAACCAAGCTTTTCGATTCATTCTATGTACCCGTAGTGGTCCACATTGTGTTTCGTGCATTTTTATTCTCGTTTTGTTTACTTTTTATACCCCCTGTTGACGTGCTTAAGCCATTTTACTTAAGTCATTTCTCGCTTAACTTAAAAATAAAATCAATTTCCCCCGAACGTTTGAATTGTATTATCCGTTAACTTCGGTTAAAATAAATTCCGACCGTTCGGTCGTGCCGTAACCACGTTGGAAATCAAAAAGAGGTAAAAAATAATATAATAATAAAAAAAAAACATCTTTTAGTAAAGTAAAGCGAAAAATCAATCGGACGTTTTCTCTTTGGGATTTCTCATTCTTAATCGAATTGACTAAAAACTAAAGTGAAATTAAGGCTAAAATCAACTCGCCTAGTCAAGCTCGTCCACAAAAATAGGCTTTTGAAGTTTGTCATTTCAATTTCTCACTAAGTAAAATGGATCATTTTTAAGGTCCAACGCCTTAAAATGATCACCTCTTAAAGTAAAAAGAATCACTTAATGAAGAAAGAACTACGTAGGTCTGATTTTCTCATCCCAAAATTGAGGAATACGTAGGAGCAAAGGGAAACACCCTTGTCGACCACGAAAAAAGAAAAAATATAAAAAGGATATAAGGACATAAAAGGGAACGTAAAAATCAAAGTCATGTTTGCACATTCGATTAAAGGCTGCCGTCCCTTGTGACGGACGTATGGGGTGCTAACACCTTCCCCGTGCG
The DNA here is from genome assembly GCF_000004515.6 of Glycine max. Lineage (NCBI taxonomy): Eukaryota > Viridiplantae > Streptophyta > Magnoliopsida > Fabales > Fabaceae > Glycine > Glycine max. The sequence continues at coordinate 29,205,712 of NC_016089.4, forward strand.
TAAATACAACTCCCGAACCTTTCACTTAAAAAGTTCGTAGATCGCGTCTTTTCCGGTTTTTTCGACGTTTTCCTCAAATAAACGTTGGTGGCGACTCCGCGCGTATTCCTTTCGTGGAACACGCATCCCGCGAGTCACGCGTCGCCCTCCCGCCGAAGGGTAGGTTGCGACACCAATCACTACAAACAAGAGCCAAACAACACTTATATGGTGCGAGTGTCAACATGCACTTTACAAAACAATCATATTGGGGCATGTGTTATTTTATGACACATACCTATATACATGCATTTACACACACACACACATAATTTTTTTGGTGAAAGGCATTTTATGACACATATCCACGTATGTTTTTGACAAGCATTTTCATGCTACATCCCACATACATGCACATTTCTTTTGAAAGGCTCCTTATGCTACCTACTCACAAATATACATATTTTGAAAGGCATTTTTACACTATCTATCCAACATATACACATTTTGAAAGGCATTTTTTGCTATATATTCACACACTTTGCAAGGCATTTTCATGCTATATATTCAACATATATACATACTATTGAAAGGTATTTTTTGCTTTATATTCACACACTTTGCAAGGCATTTTCATGCTATATATTCAACAAATATATACATACTATTGAAAGGTATTTTTCATGCTACCTAGGTGCAAGGTACTCCTCATGAGGCAGCAAATTCAAATTCTAGTCAAAAACCTCACAAACATGTTCTAATATTCATGCATCTTTTACATTCAAAACCAAAAACTTAGATTCCTAGGCGTAAGTCATGCTTTTGGCGCTTTAGTCTAGCTTCTACAAAACTGCCCACACACTCACAATGGCAGCCATATGTGCATAATTCGTTCCACAAGCTAAGTTTCACAAAATCATGCGCAAATGCCATTGAGGCATTTCACCGAACACTTGGTGGGCGGATGTTTGGACATGAAAAAATTAGGCACGGGGGCAATGCAACATGCCCATGCATTTCAGAATATAGAATAGGCCTACAGCCATCCCCTACGACCCCCCAATTCAAGCAAACAATCATGGATTCACATATGAATTGCTTCACGAATTTTGCAAAAAATGAGCAACTAAAGCACTAAAACACATCAATGGAGAGCCAAATAATCAAGGGAAAGTGCACTTACTTGTAGGGAGTGAGCAAGAGTGCAAAAATGGAAGCAAAAATGCAAACATGGTGACTTAGGGCTGCAAAACTCGTGAATCCCATAGCTTTCATTTTTTTGAATGAGGGGGGAGATTTTTTAGGTGCAGAAAACTTCCCCCTCCCCCTTTTTAACCACCCTCGTGCAGGGGTTGCTCGCCCAGGCGAGCTAACTTGCATTTTTTTTTAGGGAAGAAATAAGTACGGCTTCCCACGGGTCGGCGTTCGCTTACTCGAACCCCCTTAGGGTAGACCAGGCATCCAATATTTACTTTAAAGATACAACAGTAATAACTACTGGGAATTTAAAGGATACTAGGCTGCCTCCCAACGGCGCTTTCCGTTTGTCCAAAGCCGAGCAAGGGACGACGATCTATCAGTCGTGACCCTAGCCTCTACTTGCGTCCGTCCCTAAGTACCTGAAAGCAGGAAACGACATTACACGGCAAACTGTGGTCGCGTCACCATTTTACCTTGATTGGTTTCTACCTTTAGCCCCATCCCGGCATTTGAACACTGCCTAAGACGATTCTGCTCCTGTTATAAGATAACAAAATATGCATGTATATGCATATGCATGAATTTTTTTCAAATGCAACAATCTTTTTAGTGAAAGCTGGTCAGGTTCAGTTTTAATTAAGCGCTTGGGGCATCCCATGAACTGAGCAAAAAGGCTCAGGTTATCACAAACTGCACATGGTTTAAAGCACAAAGTGAGGACTGAAGCCTCAATCTCATGTTCTCCTCTTTTAAAACACTGTGACGAGAAAATTACAGCGGATAGGAATCCCTGGGGGAAACCAAGAAGAACACACAAAAATAAAATAACATGCAGCGATATCCTCAATTGCCCCAGATCCTAAGAGTAGTATCGCTTGACAACATCGGAGTTCACGGGTGAAGGTAGCTCCTCGCCATCCATGTTGGTGAGCACCAGGGCCCCTCCGGAAAAAGCCCTTTTCACAACGAAAGGCCCTTCGTAGTCGGGGCCAACTTCCCTCGATTATCTTTAACAGCGTGGGACATCTTTATCAGCACAAGGTCCCCCTCATGGAACTTGCGCAAACGCACCTTCTTGTCGAACGCGTTCTTCATTCTTTGTTGATACAGGCGCCCATGGCTCATGTCCATCAAGCACTTACCTTCAATAATGTTTAGTTGGTCGTAGCGTGTTTGAGCCCGCTCTGATTCTTCTAAGCTTGATTCTGCTAGTATCCTCTAGGAAGGGACCTCTACCTCAAACGGGAGTACCGCTTCCATTCCATAAACCAAGGAATACGGTGTTGCCCCAGTAGAAGTTCATACAGAAGTTCGGTATCCATGCAGGGCAAAAGGCAACATCTCATGCCAATCTTTGTATGACACTATCATCTTCTGAATAATTTTCTTAATATTCTTATTGGCTGCTTCCACGGCTCCATTCATCTTTGGTCGGTAGGGCATGGAATTGTGATGCTGGATTTTGAAATCCGCGCACATTTCCTGCATCATTTTGTTATTCAGATTAGTGCCATTGTCAGTAATGATCTTCCTAGGGAGTCCGTACTGACAAATCAACTCCCTCTTTATGAATCTAACCACTACACTCCTCGTGACATTGGTGTAGGAAGCCACTTCGACCCATTTGGTGAAATAATCTATTGCCACGAGAATGATGCGATGACCATTCGAAGCCTTGGGTTCGATGGCCCCTATGACTTCTATCCCCCACATGGATAAAGGCCAAGGGGTGAACATGACATTCAAAGGATGTGGCAGAGCATTGACATTGTCTGTGAACGCTTGACATTTATGGCATTTCCTTACATGGGTGCAACAATCACTTTCCATGGTGAGCCAGTAATAACCTGCTCTCAGGATCTTCCTAGCCATAGCATGCCCATTGGCGTGCGTTCCAAACGAACCCTCGTGGACTTCCTCGATCATGTGGTTCGCCTCTTTGGCATCCACGCATCGCAGGAGGGTCATGTCATGGTTTTTCTTATATAGTATGCTCCCGCTCATGAAGAAACCGACCGCCAATCTCCTCAATGTCCTTTTTTCATTATCGGAAGCCCCCGGTGGGTACTTTTTGCTTTCAACGAATCGCTTGATATCGAAATACCAAGGCTTACCGTCCCGTTCCTCTTCCACCTGACAACAATGTGCAAGTCTGCCACGACACCAGAACTCAATGTATGGTAGGTCCCCGTGCGGTGTTAGCTGAAACATGGACGCCAAAGTAGCAAGCGCGACCCCATTTGATTTTCCTCTCGGGGAACGAGATGGAAGGAGATCTCATCAAAGGAATCAGCCAACTCCTTGTAATAGGCTTGGTAGGGTATCAGCTTGGGGTCTCTAGTTTCCCATTCCCCTCTCAGCTGGTGAATCACTAGCACTGAGTCCCCGTACACTTTGAGCAGTTTGACATTAGAGTCAATTGCCGCCTGGACGGCCAGGGCACACGCTTCATACTCAGCCATATCGTTGGTGCAGTTAAACCCCAGCTTGGCTGTGAAAGGTATACATTAATTGTCTGGAGAGACCAATACCGCTCTAATGCCATGGCCTAGAATGTTTGACGCTCCATCAAACCACACGGTCCACTTGTCCCGGTCCTCGTCTAGTTTTTCCTCAAACAAGGCCATGATGTCCTCATCCGGGAACTCGGGATGCATGGCCTAATAGTCGTTGAGAGGCTGTTGAGCCAAATAATCTGCCAAGGTGCTTCCTTTTATCGCCTTTTGGGTGACGTAAACTATATCAAACTCGGATAGCAAGACTTGCCACCGGGCGATCCGTCCTGTGAGAGCAGACTTCTCAAAGATGTACTTAACCGGGTCCATCTCGGATCCGAAGAAAAGATACGGTTTCCTTCCCCCAAGAGGACATCCTAGAATCTCAAATTCTTCAACAGTCGGTACTAATTGGAAGTCTCCAAACGTGAAGCATCTCAAGGGCTGGTCATAGTATTGGGTGAGTGATACAATGGCTTCTGTGGATATCTCTGCTATGGTCAAATCTAAGATCTTTCCATACACCTTGCGAAAGGCTTGCATTTGGAGAGGTCCCATCAACCCCCCCAACTCCTTAATGCTGGTGATATCTAGGCCCTTAATCTTGACTTGATAAAACCTTTTTCCAGTTTGATTTGTTCCTATGTTTACTAAAGTGAAACAAAAACTCAGTGCGAATCAAAACGCCGACATCTATCATGGGTGGAATGGATGAATGCATGAAGAAATGCATATGACACAGATGCAATTTATGAGTACAGGGGCCCGGGAAATTGTCTCCTTTTTAGATACAACGTCTCGGGGTAGCATGATGCCCGATGTATGTATTTAAGAAGGTGACACAGACCCTCCGTTTGTTTGCCAAAGAGAGGGGATCAAGACGAAACTCGTGCATGATGCATATGCGAAAGGCACAACATGGGGATGTACATAGTACGACAATATTCACAAACAAATATAATCAAAGGGGTACACGACATTTGACTACATGCATGGCAGTGTGAAAAAATGGCACGCAGCGTGTTTGCTTCATGCTCCTATTTTAGGGACCTACATGGGAGGGAGCTAAAAGGGCTTTTAGTGAAAATTTCCAAGGTGGTCATATCTCTCTTGATGGTCTCTAGAGGTATCATCCCCTTCGAAGAACATATTGCAGCAGTAGGAACTACTAGCAACAATATGTTATCAAAGAGAAAAACTCTAGATGAGGGTTCTCTGTAATCAAGCAAGTCGGAGACCTAGCATAATCACAGATTCAGCCTCACTCCTTATGTTCCCATGAACCCTGGTATAGGGCCCTTTTTCAACTTACCGTGTGTGCAAATAGTGTTGGTGTTTGTGTGCATCAAATGAATAAATATTTACCTCATGCATACATTTTAAAACGCACTAAAAGCATCAAAGAGTTATATATACAAAAACATAAGAAAAATAAAGGGAAACCAACAAAGGAGAAAGTCATGATAAAACATTGCACAAGATTAAATGGCCTAACTCTCTAAAAATAGTCCCCAGTGGAGTCGCCAACTGTCGCAACCTACCTTTTGGCGGGAGGGCGACGCGTGACTCGCGGGAGCATCTTCCAAGGAAGGAAAACGCGCGGAGTCGCCACCAACGTTTATTTGAGGAAAACGTCGAAAAAACCGGAAAAGACGTGGTCTATGAACTTTAAGTGAAAGGTTCGGGAGTTGTATTTACGCACGGGGAAGGTATTAGCACCCCACACATCTGTCACAAGAGACGGCAGCCTTTAATCAAATGTGCAAATATGACTTCAATTTATGTTATCTACCCCTTTTTATGTCATTTTGTGTTTTTATGCTTTTTGTGCTTTTTGTATTTTTTTTATCTTTTTGTGGTCGACGAGGGTGTTTCCCTTGCTCATACGTATTCCTCAATTGTGATAAGGAAATCAGACCTACGTAGTTCTTTGAGAACCAAACGTCGATTAAATTCTTTTTGTCCTTTTTTGCAAAATATGTTTTTATTGAATGAAAGGTCATTTAAGGCGTTGAACCATTAAAAAAACTTTCGATTCTTTTGAAAGGAGAGAAAACATTAAGGTATTGAACCATTAATGATCTCTTGTTATTTTTTAAAGAGGTAATAAAACTATGTGTTGATTTTAGGCTTTTTAGAAATTTATGTTCAAACAATAAAGGCGGAAAAGACCATTTTAAGGCGTTGGACCTTAAAAATGGATTTTTGGGTGATGACAAAAGTTTGATTTATGAATTGATTTTAGCCTTAGTTTTACTTTGTTTATTATTCAATTTGATTAACAAAGAAAAATCTCAAAGAAAAACGTCCGATTGATTTTTTTGATTATTTTACTAAAAGATATTTTTTTGATTATTATATTATCATTTTGCCTCTTTTTTGGTTTTAAACGTGGTTACAGCATGATCGAACGATCGGATTTCATTTTAACAGAAATTAAAAGATGTTACAATACGAATGATCGGTGGAAATTTATTTTATTTTTTATTAGGCGAGAAAATGATTTAAATAAATGACTAAAGCACGTCAAAAGGGGGTACGGAAAATAAATAAAATGAAAATAAAAGCACGCGAAACAAATGAGGACCACTAAGGGTACATAGAATGAATTGAAAAGTTTGATTTCGGGAACTTACCGGTTGAAGACCGAAGAACGACGAAGAACGAACGAAGAACGGTGGAAAATCTTCACGAAATCACCCACGGAAACGTCTCAGAAGCGTTACGGAAGCGCCTCGGCTTGGATGTTCTTCACGGAAATAATATTTCTCACTAATTTTAAGTGATTCTCAGATACCAGGAGGGTTGAACATTTTTGTTCTTTCCTCATTCCCCTATTTATAGGGAAAAGAGGGAGAAGCTTGCCACCCAGCTCGCCCAGGCGAGCTAGGTTGCTTCCTCTAGAAGGCACCGCCTTCTGGAGGAATTTCCTGGAAGGCCCAAGTGAGCCTGGTTGCTATTTGCACCCTCCCCCCCTTGTTTACTAAATACACCCCCTGCCTTTTTTTGCTGATTCTTTTTCCGTAACATTACGGAACTTTATGAATTTTGCAACGATACTCGTTTTCTTTCCGTAATGTTACGGAACCTTATGGATTACGTAATCATCCATTTTTTTGGCTTCCGGAATGTTACGAAATTTCACGAATTGTGCATTAACACTTCCTTTTGACTTCCGGCATGTCACAGAACTTCACGGATTGCCTGATGATGGGTGCCAAGTATCTCGAAGTGGTCAAACGAGGGTCGCATCCCAACAAACAGATGGTCCCTGGACGAAATTAGGGTATCACAAAAATCATTCTTCCTAATTTTCACAAAATACAACCTGGCAAGCTTTATCTAACATCCGAAACATTAGAGAAATAATTCAATACTTCAAGTTCATCGAATTCCCAATCAAACTCATAGAAAACCTATAGGAAAAAAGAAAAAAGTGATAAAAAAAAAAAAAGTAAGCATCTAGAAAACCTGATATGGTACTAACCTACCTTACTTGTATGTAAACATGTCATATAAAAAACTATCCGAAGCAATCCAAAATTGGGGACATCTTTGCAAAACTTTTCTCAATCATAATTACCGGCTTTGGCTCTGCTAGAAATATTATTTGAACTTCAGTGCTCTGTTCAAATTCATCTTCCTTGAACGGCTGGTAGAAGTCTATTACAAAAATAACAATTAAAGGATATAACAAAGCAAATCATAACGTTAAAAAAATAATGTTAGAAACTCACAAGGCAACCAACACTTGTATTTTTTTACACAATCCAACTTCAGATACTTCAATGCAGCCTAGTATTGCATAGATTAATTAATATCACAAGATAAAAAGTCATTCATGAACATTCTACGTTAAAGATCAAGAGTATATGGATCAAAAGTTTCAACATGCAGTTACGAATAGCTCTTACAGTAAAGGGTCAACCCATCAAGTTGCATATATATATAAATCCTGAAATTGGCACAAAATATCAAAGCAAGACAAGCTGATGTGTAATAAAGTACATGGTTAAAAAATATTTAAACAGGCTCGCTAATATAATCTATCTTACTTAGAAGAAGATCCAAAATCTGATAAGGAATTGTTCTCTCGTGACCTGTTACCGTATGATGACTGCTTTGTGTAGCTTCTAATCGTACTAGAGCTACCAGAAGAAAATATAGAATGGTGATAACTTTTGCAAGAGATAATAGAATGCTCAATGTCTTCAACACTATGACAATCTGCTATCGGCACAAACTTTGACAAAGAATATACACATTTTGTTTTTGTGATCTTTGTCTCATGTACATAATGTGATCTTGGTCTCATGTCCATAATGAGATCTTCAGATATCCAAAAAAAGAGTCATCTTTAACCAATGCAACATTGCATCTTGTCAAGGTGGTACCTCAGGTCTCATCGAAGATATTTGATCAAATTTACCCAATAAAGTTGAAAATCATAAGAAGAAAATAAATAGGACACAAAGAAAAATGAGATTTTATTATTTGGAAAACAAAATTGAAACAAAGTTTCATATATCCACTACTAGATATTCCTATTGCCATATTAGGATAAGAAAAATTTATTTGGCAATATCCTTATTAGAGGACTAACTAATGGAAATTAATCATGTGTCACATGCAAGAGATAATATGGTTATTCACAAGCGGAGAGATAGTAATACATGTCAAGTATTACCCAAGATGTATTATAGTTTGTAACCTCTTGTAAAAAAGCCTGTTTAATTGAAAATCCTACAATGACTTTAACTTCAATAACAACTTGCACATGAACATAGCTATTAGAAAATATAATAGCACCTGAAAACATTCTCTAAGGTTATGTAGTATTTATAGCCATGTTTTGGAAACAAGACTAGACTAACCACCCAATGTCTAGGCCTAATAAACCACAGACCTAATCTTAAGAAGAATTGGTTAAAAAAATTGGTCAAAAGCTAGTCAAAATCAACAAAAACCTAGTTCAGAACCAAAAACAATCTTATCCTTTTCCTCTGGTTTGCAGTTGAACCAAAATGAAAATATTGGTTCTTTAAGAAGACCTTGGTCAACCATGTTGTACTTTTGATAGGTAAAATCAGATAAACACATAGGGATTCAATAAATTTTTAAAAACAATAACAAGGGCAGCCTAGTTCTATAAGATTCTCACTATAGGAAGAGTTAGACCCAGTAGGGTCAGTAGTAAGCACTAACAAAATTCAATAAATTCGGGGAAATCAAAATTAGGTCAGAAAATGAAAAAATAGGTTAGAGAAATTGAAATTGAGTGAGAATGTGAGAAGGAGGAACCGGTGTAGTGGCCTTTGGCGAAGTTGTTGGCGGCATCTTCCTTGTTTGCGGTGGAAGAGTTGATGGTAGGTGCTGCAGTGGACTTCGTTGATGACGATGGGTTCGAGATCGATAAAGACGATGCGCAGGATGTGCTTGTTGAATCTGGTTTCACTAAAGAAGGTGTTGAAGGCATCATGGGCTACATCCAAGGTGGAAGAGTTGATGGTAGGTGATGCGCATGTGAAGATTGCACCGCTCTGCTCTCACAACTCTCAATATCACGCAAAATATGAAAGTGTGGATTTCTGGTCATGGGTGGGAGAAAACAAGAAGAACTCAAAATATGAAGGCCCTTTACAACAACAGTTTTAACAAAAACCGTCTTTGAATAGATGTTTCAAAGACAATTTTTACAAAATCATCTTTGAAAAGTTGTAATTATTTGCAAAAATGCCACCCCATTTTTTATGACATCGATTTTGTAAAAACCATCTTTAATCCATTGTCTTAGAATAACATTTTTATAGTAGTGACATCTGACAACATATGTGACATGTTGACATGTCAACTTAACGGACAAGTTAGTACTAAATAGACAAAAGCTAACAATAATGACGACCTATGACAAAAAAATTCAAATATCAAAAACATGCAAAAGAATAATTTATCAAGAAACAAATGAAAAATTCATGTATATATCAAGAAGCACAAATATATTTTAATTGAGTTTAATTTTCCGAGCTTATTTATTTGATGATGTATTTTAATTTAAAGCTATTTAATGGTGCATTTGATTCATATTAATATACAATACATTATAAGTACCCGAGTCACCAAATGACTTTTTGTGTTTGTATGTTATTTTGTAATTTATATAGAACTCAAGCAATTTTGTGTTTATATATAAAACAATAATCCATTTTTATGTGTGAATTACCCTTTTGTACTCATCCATTTTTATATTTTGTGTGTGAATGTAGAGACATAATCGGGTTAGGGTTGAGTAAACCAAGTGAATATATATTTTGTGTTAGAAAAAGGAAGTCTCACATTTGTGAGTAATGAACAAAAATACGTCAATATGAAGAAAAGCTGTGTCAATTTCAATTTGCGTAGATATTTTGGGTGGTCAAATGAACCGTCTCTGAGAGTTGATTTCAGCATTGCAATGTCCTTCTAACATTCTTTCTAGATGACCGTATATAATTCCCAAAACTTAGTATAGTTTTTTTTATCATCCCCCTCAGAAAAGAATATAGTATAGTGTCAGTATGTGTGATGGAAAAATGAAGTGCCACGTGTTTAATGAGCGAAAATAAGTAAAAATGAAGCAACACGAGTGTCACCTTTTATTTGCATAGATATTTTGGTCAAATTAAATGACCCCTCTTAAGTTGATTTCATGAGAATTGAAATATCCCTTTAAACATTCTTTCTTGAATAGGTTTAAATGTATTTTGATTCTTAAAAAAAATTATATTTGGTCTTTAACATTTTTTTTATTTGTACTAATACTCCTCTTTAAGATTTTTATAATATTTTTTCAAAGCTATTCTTTATTACGAAAGCAATGAAAGCACAACCTCCGACTCCAATACCAAATTGTACCAATTGGAAGCTAGTTTTTATGCATAATCGCTTTGAATCTCCTTGCAATCACGTCCACTACCTCAACCTGAATCCTTGATGAGGTACTAGAAGAACTTCTCGTGTTTATTCAGTGTCCCACCTCTTTTGTGAGTTGTGACTGCATCCCTGCTGCAGTAGTCAATGGTGTTGATTATTGAACAGCACCACACAGTCACACTCATTTCTCGTGATCGAAATTTTGGAGGCTTTAACCGTAGCCAGAAGAGTGGTGCCTGGCGTTGTTACGAATCCGGCTTCGAGCGCTTAAGATCCATTTGCTAAACCCAATATCACTACTAAAAAAAGGCCTTCTACATCGGTTCTAATGGCCTTTCTACATCGGTTATGACACGTGCTGATAACCCAGTGTCGTTGAATAACAACATCGGTTGAAGGACCGTCTTTGAAGGGCGATTGTTCTACATCGGTTGTGTAGCAACAACCGATGCAGAATGTGAGTTTTCTACATCGATTCTAAGGATGAAACCGATGTTGAATGAGTAGAAATGAGAAGGTTTCTACATCGGTTATCAGTCAACCGATGTAGAATGGGTACGAATGTGAAGGTTTCTACATCGGTTATCAGTCAACCGATGTAGAATTGGAAGGGTTTTTACATCATTTATCACTCGACTGATGTAGAATGAGGGGATTTTCTACATCATTTATCATTCAAGCGATGCAGAATAAAGATTTTTTTTATATTATTTTTGCGAAATTTATAAACCCAAGTCAAATTTCAGCCCATACCCATTGACCCAAAACATCTAAAAGTGCTATTAACAATTCAACACAATCCCCTAACTACCCACCACACATAATTCTACACAAATATGCCCTCTTTTCTAGATTCTTCAAACCATAGCCAAATTCAGTTTTACAAACTTCAAAGAACAAAAGTTGCACAAGTATAATCAATGGCTATGCTTATGGTTATCAACTACCCACCACACATAAGTTAAATGAAAAATTAATCAATGGCTAAATGATCAAGCATGCCAAGAAAAAAAATACAATTTTCGTGTTAAATGATCAAGCATGCCAAGAAAATTAGGTGGGAGTTTAGGTGATCAGTTTTAGCTCACAAATACAATTTAACATCACAGAAGACAAGTTATTGTTTTATGATTTGAACTTCCTCATTTTTGTTTTTAGAAAAACTTTTGGATTATTTTATAGGGCATAAAACCAGAGGGATCAGCTTTTGGCTCAACACAATATGGGGCTAAGGATTTGGAGAGTCTACAGAGGAAAGAGAAGAAGAGGGACACATGGTAGAGGAGGCAGTTATGCAAAGTGGAGATTCTGTTGCAGCTGAAGCTATGATTGAAAAAGGAATATTTGGGAGGGGGGATATTCAGAAATTGTGAGTAAATGGCCTGGGGCCTGGCACCTGAGAGGTATATCACTTGAGATCCTAATCTTTATTCTACAATCTCTCTTTCTTTTGGAGTGTGCATTGTGAATTGATAATTTCTCTATGTTATGTGAATTGCTGTGAGATCTAGTAGTTTGGTTTAACTCTAGAGATAGAGGGTCAGAGGGGTGCATGTGTTGATAATTCCATCATTATCAAACTGCTTCTCTTTTACCCTCTTCAGCACAATGATCAATGAACAATCTTGCTAAAAAAAATGTGCAGGCTGACAAAAGTCATAATTTTAGAAAAATCCCAACACATTTCAAAGGAAAATCAAAAAGGACCTTCCTGCATCCAACAGGAAATACAAACCGAATGAGAATCAAGCGCTTACTTACCTTCAATGCTACCAACACATGCTTTAAGAAAAGTTTATTTTCATTTCCATTAAGCCTCTGTCTGGCAACGGAGATGAGAGACGAAAACCATGAAAATAAAGAACAATGCTTCACTAGATGACGGGTAATTTTATGCAATTTAACAGATTTATTTATCACCTGCAAAGTAAATAAAATAGCCCAATGTTATATTGGTAGAGGAAAAAGGAGTAGTCACAGTGAGAATCACACATAGGAAAAAAGCATGTTTCATCAACATCTCAAACCATTGGGTTCAAAATCAGAAACTCCTTGACATGGATGTCATCACAGCTATGAAACATTCAAGCTTATAAGAGAACAATAAGTTAAAGTACTATGATAGACAGAAAAAAATAAAAACAAATTTTAAGTATGTGTAATTACCTCAATAATCAGGTTCTTAGACTCAATCTGAAAGAGGAGAGACGTAAAAACTCATTAGCTTCTCAAGGATAGAGTTCCTGATATATATCGCAACATCATCATCTGAGTTCATCCCTGCATATACTAGGCAAAGCATCCAAGACCTCTCTGCTTTGAAATTGACAGAGGTACTCCAAAAAAAGTTATCAAACATAACCTACAAAATTGAAGCAAATGGATTTTTCAATAAAAAGCAAAAAATTCCATTAAAAAAAGTCAACAAATTGTGAAAGAAATTTCAAGGCCATAGATATATACCCTCATATTCAACTTAGATGAATGTATAAAAAATGTACTGATAGCTGCATAATGATCATGTGCCGGATCTAACAATACACAAGATGCCTCTGCAGCAAATAAAGCAATAACTGATGGGATTCTTTGCCATGGCTCTTCTATGCTGTTTTGAACAGAATTTAATAGAAGCCGAAGTCCCATTACATCCTTCCTCTTTTGGCACTTCTGTAAGACATTTTGATTGCTAATCAAACATAATCTTTGAACAAGGAATAATATGTATATACACAAAAACAGAAAGGCAGTCATTAATATGATATAATATTTGAATTCCATAGAATCCTATCCAATACACTATTATATTCTCTAATAATGCCTCATTCAGAGAGCGCTAACCCCTACAAATCAGCCCCTGGAAAAAGTCCAAGCCCAAAAATTCAACAAATATTCACTTTGGCCCTGGCTTGCAAACGGTTTTAGAGGCTTCCACAACCTTACAGTCTCATAAGATTCTCTAGCTGAACTTTCCCAGCAGGCACTTTCTGGACAAAAAAAAAAAAAAAAAACAGCAAAGTTGTCTAATCTCTTTCCATATCAATAATAAAAGTTTTCCCACTATAACATGAGCAAAACAACAAAGAGACACTATAAACACAACTCAATCCCAAAGCAGATGAAAGAGAAATAAAACACCCATAAAAGTACTGACATTTTTATCTAACCAATTTACCAAATTACAGTAATACTATAAAAAATTAACAAAAAAACATACTGGCAGATATTTAGCATTCTTTTTCTTGCTAAAACATCTGAAATGAATCATGAGAAACGGCCCCATGGAAAATGACCAATTGAACAGTCAACATACAAAATACAGTATTACACAAAAGACCTCACAAAAACATCCTTGTTTTTTCCAAAACATCTGAAAAGAAGCATGAGAAACTGCCTCAGGGAAAACGAACAGCCAACATACCCATTTTCACAAACCCAAATCAGATTATTCCATAAAAAAAAAAAAAAAGTAGCTCTCCATATGGGAATAAAAAAAGTATCAACAATATAGAAATAAATAAATAAATTTTGAGTTATGGAAAATAATCTGGCATTTCCAAAATGAAATTTTATATGATAAAAAAATAAACATAAACTGATACACATGTTACCAACCTCTACTGCATTCTTAAATTTATCAAGAGTGCCATACGCTAATCTTCTTATCCCTTGGTCTGGGGAAGACAAGCTAACAAATGCAATCGCAAGCAACCCTGAACCAGCAAACTCCACAGGCGCTACATAAGCCTTTGAGAGACTATGAATTGAAAATCGCAATATAAATACAGGATCATAACGTTCTTTATTAACTGTTGAGATAATGATATACTTTAAACTTTAAAGAGAAAATTTAATGATGTTAAATTGAATTTTTTTAATCCATATGAATCTCACTTTAAAGTTTAAACGAATACTTCTAACACCATGCCAGATCAAATCACAGACCTTGTTTATAAAAATAATTTAATTGCATGAGGTTTCAACTAATATAATCTAATTTAATAGGAACATTTTAGCAGGAGAATAAACAAAATATGTAGCATAGATTAAAATTAAAGTAAATTAAATTCGGTGGAAGTACGAGTGTTTTCTTTCATGGGTAAATCATAAATGTGAAATCAAACGGACTTAATTAATGTGGATGGAATTGTTTGACAGTTTGGATCAAACTCAATTAGACTTATTTAGACATTAATTACAAATAACGATTATGTTTTTAAAATTTGTGATGCAATCTAATCCATAACATTTAATTAAATTTATTATATATAGATTAAATTATTAAATATAAAATATTATAGTTTTTTAATATAATTTATTAAATTAATCCATTCTTGCTTTTTTATTTTATTTTTTTGTTAATTTTTTAATATTTTTTAGTGTTAATATAATATTTTGTTTTTATCAAAATTAAAATATTCTAATAACATTGAGTTATTCTATTAATCAAATGTTATAAAAATTGGTCTTTTTTAATATATTTAGTCATTATATATTTATAATATTTTACATAAAAATAAATTATTGTTTTAAAAAATAAAAATAATTTTAAAATTGTCAGTTTCAAATGAATCAACTCGTTTATAATTGAGATGACTTAGTTTAAATTTGACAATAAAAATTCACAAATCCAATTAAGTCACAAATGTTTTATAAGCTTGAATAGCGAGGTTAGTTAAATTTTATTAATATAATACATTTCTATTTTAAAGTTGAGGTTTAAAAGAATAACTGGTGAGATCATACTTGATAATGTGAAGTTTTTTTTTTCACTAAAGGGTCTGTTTCTGCTCAACTCAATAACAAGGTCTAAAAACTTAGATTGAATTTAATCTCCAGCAGAGAGGCATACCAGCTTATTCTCAACAAATACCAATGCATGGCAAGAAGCCAGGATTTCTACTGTTCGCAGAGGCACTTTACTCGTATCAGATTCCAAATCTGTAGTTCCATTCAACCCAACAATTCCAGAAAATTCCTACAAAGTAGGAACTAAAATGTTACACCACAAACTATGGTCTTAAATGAAAAATCAATATCATGACAGGTATGGACATACCATGTCATCAGAAGTAAGTGTCCCTGTCTTGTCAAAACAGCATATATCAACATGTAGGGCAAGGTATGTACAATAAGTTACATAAAAACCAATTTCATATGATCTAATATATCTAACAAAGTAAAGGATGTACAACAGTATAAACATAGTGGCAGGCCTCCAGGTACCTTTCTGTTGGGAAAACTCGGACTTTCCCGCTTCGTGAAGTTAAGATAGACACTTAGTAATTAAAGGTAGTAATGGGAGCACACGATTATAATTTTCCAATATGGAGATTCTTCCACTATACAAAGTGATAGTATGGTTACAAGGATGTGTTTACAAAATTGTCTCAGTCTATGGTGGCTCACTCAAGCTTGAGGATAGAGACTTCCCAAGCTATTTATCTCTACTTGGATCTATTAGGAATGAAGGCTCCTACCCTTATTTATACTACTCCACCTCCACAATGAATGGTGGAGATTACTTGTATCCTAGGGTGGAGATTAATTCTCTAGAATGCTCCACACATTCTAGGAGTCTCTACACTCTTCTACTCTTTTTCATATCCTTCCATAAGGTTCCAGAAGGTTCCACACATCTCTAGAATATTCCAGAGGTTTCCACATTCTTTCACAAGCTTCTAGAGAGTTTTACACTACTCTAGAGTTCTCCAGGACGTTCTAGAAAATTCTACACTTTTCCAGAAAGCTCCAAAATTTTCTAGAACCTCTCGAATTAAGGAGGGATCCCAACAAATCTCCCTCTCCTGACTTAATTGGGGGGTAGTAGCAAACTGGCACCTTGGATACCTTATGTCAATGTGCTTTGGTCAGCTATTGATAATTCCATTGGTAACTCAGGAGGAATCACAGAAGTAACAATAAGTGAACAACTTAGTATAAGTTTATACTTGCTCCTTGTGGGATCTTCTAGCCCCTGTAAGCATAAAAATTAACAATTTACCAAGCCATATCACAATTTACCATTAAGACCAAACCATATCAATGTTCACCATGCAATTGTAGGGAAACATTACCTTAACAAGCACATAACCAGCAGCAATAAGAGCAAATACAACCAGGAATAAAATGAAGAATCCACTTTCCCAGCTATTAGCAGTCACCTATAATATGTCAATTGAGAAACCAGGAAAAAATCATCAAAACGACACTGAAATCACAAACTCGGGTTCAGTAAGGTCTGGATCACTTTACCCTTTCCGTAGAGAATAAGATTGTTCGCATCAACTTTCCTTGACTTGTTTCAAACCCCGTTCTCAAGATAACAACCAAGCAGCCACCATCAGGTGTTTTTAGAGGAAAACTCTTGACTCCAACAAAATTTAAAAAAAAATGAGAAGCATGAACACTAGCTCAACATCAAACGAAAATATATAATTTCTCAGCCGGAAATAACCTTATCTGGAGTGTGCTGCAATATTTTTGTTCCACCAAATAACACATGGTTTTTATCTTGCCTTGCTGACAATGTCTCCTCCATCCCCCTACCCGCAATTGAAATCTAAAAGGATGGTCATATCTAAATAAGAGTCGTGCAAGAGAACATGACAAATAAAAAAGCTCTGGTTTCCATAGGCTTCTCAGATATTCAGATATACCAACCAACCATAAGATTGAAGATGTCATATCCCAACCATATTTATTTTTCACGTGAAAAACAATGAATTCATATTATCATATACATACATAATTACATAAACAAGTAAACATGGAGGCTTGGACATGCATAAACATTTAAATTTTGGAAAGAACAAACTTAAGTATTGAATGCTCTATATAAATATAAACCATAATATAGTCAATCATCAATACAGTAGTTATATAGTAAATAAATAAAGACAGGAGGGAAAACTCAGTGTGGCAACACTATAGCTCAATAGTGAGCAAATGACAAACTAACTAAATATTAACAGAAGATCTCATCATGTCAATAATCTGTCTGAACAAGTTGTTCAGCTTCCTGGGTGAAATCAAATATCATTACTTTTAGATATTCAAGACATAAAACCAACATAGAAGTATGTCGAGAGATACTTAAGACATAATTACTGCCAACAATGTCCACACAAGCAAACAAATGATGCAATTTTGGCAATCAGACATAGTCATCTACATAAAAGTTTAAGAAAGTGTGATCCCCTCCCCCACAAAAGCAACTTATACTTTTGAGCATATCATATATCCATCAATGATCAAACAAATATATTAGTGTGAGTAGTTCGGAAAAGAGTAACACCTTCCATTGAGGGGTAGACTCGCCTGTTAGAATAGCTTCATTCACAATCACACTTCCAGCCAATAGAAGCATGTCTGCTGGTACAGACTTCTCCTCCCCATTCTGACCAGAAGAGCGACCTATGGAGACAACATCCTCAGGCAAAAGCTCTGTACCAGAGAGTTTTACCCACCTATAGAATCCAAACAATATGCATGCAAGTATGAAAATTTTATTCCTTTAAACCCAAATATTGATTATTGGTTATTAAGAATTAAGAATGAGATAGCATACTTGCCATAGCGATGTACCATTAGGATCTGACTATCCACTCTAACACGTCTTAACTCAGTTAGAGTTTTCAACCGACTTTTTGCCATGGTTGACTCAAACATAAACAGCATAAATAGAGTGAACAAACTATAATACCAATATTCATCCAAACACCAGAGACCCACACAGAAAACCTGATCATAATATAAGCAAGAACCACCACGGGTAAGGATTCATCCCCAATAACCATGATATAAAAAAAAAAAGTCTCACTGTTCCTTCACTCAAAAATCGTGATATTAACCACCTTTTTTTTTCAACCACCAACCCACACGAACCTACACCTGCAAGCACAGATGATGGTGATGCACTCTCGCACGTGTGTAGAAGAACCACCATTGTTCTCCGTCTTCATCGCCGTGTCGTGTCTTTCTCATGAAGAGCATACGCAGCAGAATAAGAAAAGGTGGAAGCATAGCTGGAGGTAATAGGAATTTCCGACATCGAAATTGGCAGAAACAAAACGAAGAAGAAGAAGAACAAAAAGAAGTGAAGATGAAGCACGTTACATGTATGGTATGATGGCATCGGCGATGACGGCTAAGGAACCTTAGAGGAGGAAGAGCATCGAGGAGGGCAATAGCGATGACGGCGGAACCCTAGAAGCGGAGTCGAAGAATGAGAGGGAAGTTGAAGAGTGAGAACGCGAGAGGCTGGAGAGAGAAAATGAAATATTAAAAAATGTAGAGTCATATTCTAAGGTGGTTTTTATAAAAACCATCTTAGAATTACGGTCTTTTAAAGGCGTTTTCCCAAAAACCGTAATAGAGGTGTTGCATTTATTTACCAAAATGCCATTATGTTCTTTCTAAGCCGGTTTTCCATCAACCGGCCTAAAATGCCTGTCGTAAAATCCCACTTTTCTAGTAGTGTATGTCAACTCCTCTAAACAATGTCACTGCCCATAACAACAGCATGGCGGAATTTTCAACAATAAACCTCCTTTCCTCGCCGAATTGAATTGTGTCTGGGTGAACCATAGTGAACGTGTTCAACAATAGATAATATATCCTCTGAATAATTTAAATCCAACCAATTGGATGTCCCACTTGGCTTAATGGCTGCAAAACAATTTCATGGACAGAGGGAGGGTCATCGATTGTGGTTTCCTGGTGACAAACATGAACTAGCTCGCAAAGTGCTAATTGTGCATAAAACACAAAGAAAGCCCTACTTACATTACAAACAACATAAAAAAGATAATACATGATAAAATATAATTTAAGTGGAGAAAAGGGAGAAATCCCTCTGATCCTTTTGTTGGATATGATTTTAAAGTAAACCATAAAAATTAACAATCTCGTCATATAATAATTATGAGTGTAACAAAATTTTACATTTTCTATTTTTCTATGCATACTAATTAAATTCTAAAATATTATACAAATAATATTTCCTCGATATGCTAAAATTATTTGATAAAATTATTTATTGAAATAACTAAAAAGTATAAAATAACATGAAAATAATAAAATTATGATTTATTTTAAAAAGATAATAAACAAATTAAAGAAATATATTAAACATAAAAATGGAAGAACATAAAAAAACTAGAAAGTTAATAACGTCTAAAAACACTAAAAATTACAATAAAAAATATTAATAAAAATTTATTTACGGAACAATTTTTTAACTAATAAAAAAAATTAAAAACTATGACAAATACCTTGTCCAACTTAAAATTGACTTCTCCAAATCCTAAACTGGTGGTATATTAAGCAACGAATAAGTATACTTTTTTTTAGGAAAGAATAAGTACAAACTTACCAACTCTAGAAACCAATGAAACCCTGAATTTGATTCGGGACATGAAAGCCTCGATCTCAACATCAACGAAAGATTTTATCAAAGCTTTGGGCAGCCCTACTCCAGGTGAGAGCGACCCGTATCGTACGTGTACAGAATCAAACAATTAGCATAGCCACTTCTTCACATAAAATGGTGAGTTCAGCAAAGTAGCAACTTATTGTCTAAGCCATGAACCTTCTTCAATACGTGTTTCTCTCACCCAGAGCAGAAGTGACCACAGAAAAATGAAAGGAAATTAAGGAAAAATGGGTTTCTTCTTGGTTGGCTTCAATTTATTAGTGTTTTCAGCCTTGTCCACTAGTGACTTCAGTGCTTATCTCTTGTGAAGTGTGAACTTGTCTAGCATGTGGACTTTTATTATATTTATGTATTAAAAGAGGGTTGGTGATGAGAATCTTGAAATTGGCTAAATACATGCTAAAGGCCTAAGTGGAGAAGGACGAAAGCCCAAGTCGAGAAGGATAAAGCCCTTGAGTGGAGAAGGATGAAGGCCCAAGTGGAGAAGGATGAAGACCCAGAGGCAGAGACACTATCAAAATTATTAATTGTTGTTGAAGGTCCAAACTAATTTAAAGGCCCAAGTTAAATATGTTTTTAGTTATAATTTTTATTTATTGTAATTTTGGCTCAAACTGTTTAGAAGGCTCATGTCTATTTTATCTTTTTGTTCAAATACACTATAAGTATTGGTTTTTATTTTCAATAAAGAGGACTTTTGGCATTTGATAAAATTTGGTGAGAGTTTCTCTCTGAGTTCCTTATTGAACCAATTATCAGACTTATCAAGGTAATCCTTGTGGCATCTATCCTGACTTATCTTCCTTCACCGGAAGTGGCGTCTACCCTAACTTATCTTCCTTCACTGGAAGTGGCGTCATCCAAAAAACTCTACAGCCTGTATCAAACGATCCGCTCCTAATTAGGTTCACATCATCTGGTATCAGAGCTTTGGCTCTTGATACAGGTTCTATTCTATCCTATTTTTTTTTCTTTGTAATTTTTTCAGGTTCGTGTTTTGTCCTTGTTCTGTTATTTGCATTTTTGTTTACATCTTGTTTCGTTTTTGTTTGTGTCTTGTGTTCTGTTATTTGCGTTTTTGTTTTTGTTCTTGTTTCTTGTGTCTTTCAGACTTTGTGTAAAAAAAATCTGTTTAAGTTCTGTTTCAAGTAAAAAAAAAAAAAAAGTTGCAGAAATATTTAAAAAAAAAGAGAGAAGAAAAGAAGAAAAAAAAAGTGGATGTTTGATCTTTGAACACGAAATTGAGGCAGTTAGAGGCTTTTTTTTACTGAAAATCGTGTACCAAATCCCCTTTATCTAGATTCTCCTCTGAATTTTGAGCATTTTGATATATAGTGGGTCTCAAACAGACAACCGTAGCAAAAATTATGAGCATTTGAAGTTTACTTGTCATATCTGTTTATCTTATTTGTTATCATATCTGTTATCCAACTTAAATCTAATTTGTTATCCAAATCTAATCTGTTATCCAAATCAAATCAAAATTTGTTATCCAAATCAAATCAAATCTAATTTGTTATCCAAATCAAATCCAAGCTATCCAAATCAAGTCTAATTTGTTATCCAAATCAAATCCAATTTGTTATCTAAATCAAGTCTAATCTATTATCCAAATCAAATCTAAATCCAAGTCAAGTCTAATCTATTAACCAAAATCAAATATGATTTGTTATCCAAATTAAATCTGCTACACAGTTTGTGATAATTAAACTGTCTTTCCTGTTATATACCTTGTGTGTCTAATTTGATTCATCCAGGAACTTAAGAGGGAGTGAGTGGTAAAAGGCAAGAGTGAAAACATCACACAAAAGCCTATATTGAGAGCATCAAACACGAGTGAACTACCATCAAAGAGAGAAACACGTGAGTAGAGTGTGATGAGGTCCTGAATTTTTTTTTTAATTTACTGCAAAATTCTTTGTTCCTTAATCATGGCAAGAGTTGGTGACAATGGTGGTGTATATCATCAATTGGACGGATCTCAGCGCTTATTTCTGGACGCGATGACTACACAAATGCAATGTTTGTTGAACTGTAACAAAGAAGAACTATTCTACAGACGAATAGTCAAATCTTCCTTGTTTACTCTTAAACCTCTATCCCCTAGAGAAGTGTGTGATGACCAAATCAGAATGAGAGAAAAGAGAGAACAAGAGAAAGAAAATAGGGAGACACCACAAAGGAATATGAAAAAGAAGAGTGATACACCCGAGGAAAAGAGTGATACACATAAGAAATAGTGATACACATGAGAGAAAATTTAATTATTTTGCAGAGGCGAGTGAAATGAGGAAAGTGTTACCTGCTCATGAACCACTCAATCTACAGTATTGCAAAGACAGTAAAATTTCTACTGATAATTCTAATGAGTTTATTATTTTTATTTCTCCTAGTGTTCAACCCTTATTGCAGGAATTTAAAAATGTCTTTCCTAAGGAGATTCCTCATGGACTACCACCTTCAAGAGGCATAGAACATCAAGTTGATCTCCTCCTCGAAGCTTCATTACCTAACAGGCCAACTTACAAAAGCAATCCCCAAGAGACTCAACGTAAGGATGCACATGCCAAAGTTGAGTATGTGA
Source organism: Glycine max (assembly GCF_000004515.6). Taxonomy (NCBI): domain Eukaryota; kingdom Viridiplantae; phylum Streptophyta; class Magnoliopsida; order Fabales; family Fabaceae; genus Glycine; species Glycine max. The sequence goes on from NC_016089.4 coordinate 29,228,312, forward strand.
AAAGATATTATGACCAGGTGAATGTGCAAATTGCAAAGAAGAATGAAAGTTATAGCAAGCAAGCCAACAAGAAAAGGAAGGAAGTGGTACTTGAACCCGATGATGATCTTGGACATTTGAGGGCAAATGTTTTTCAAGAAGGAGGGAATGATTAGAATCCTGAAACTAGCCAAATACAGACTAAAGGTCCAAGTGGAGAAGGACAAAGGCCCAAGTGGAGAAGGATAAAGCCCCCGAGTGGAGAAGGATGAAGGCCCAAGTGGAGAAGGATGAAGGCCGAGAGGCAGAGACACTATCAAGACTATTAATTGTTGTTGAAGGCCCAAACTAATTTAAAGGCTCAAGTTAAATATGTTTTTAGTTATAATTTTTATTTATTGTAATTTTGGCCCAACTGTTTAGAAGGCTCATGTCTATTTTTATCTTTTTGTTCAGATACACTATAAGTATTGGTTTTTATTTTCAATAAAGAGGACTTTTGACATTTGATAAAATTTGGTGAGTTTCTCTCTGAGTTCCTTGTTGAACCAATTATCAGACTTATCAAGGTCATCCTTGTAGCGCCTACCCTGACTTATCTTCCTTCATCGAAAGTGGCGCCTACCCTGACTTATTTTCCTTCATTGGAAGTGGCGTCATCCAAAAAACTCTACAGCTTGTATCAAACGATCCACTCCTACTCAGGTTCACATCAGTTGGAGATTTAGTAAAGGTGAAAATATAATAATATGTTGTTCCCAAAATAATAGTTGTCCTAGATTATCTTATACAAATTAAGAAAGAATATGATAAATAAATGAAAGAGACTTATAATTTTATAAAATTAATCTTATATTATCATTAATTTATTTATAAATTTTATTATCTCATTATTAATATTATAAGAAATATAAGTAAAAAAATAATAATTAATGTTACATTGAAAAATTAAAATGACAATTATGTTGTGATATTCTTTTTTATGACAATTATAATAAAAAAAGAAAAATGTATAAATAAAAGATAATTCTCATTTTATAAATCTTTTTATAAAGTTAAGTTATTCTCACACCTAAATTTATAAGATGGTAATAAAATCTGTTTTAACTATTGTTATTATGGTTATTAGACCATTATTAAACTACTCATAGAAATATCCAATAAATTTTATGTTCAAGATATCTAATCTTTCACATGATAATGATAAGTTGAAATCCTATAGATAAGTGATATAACTAAAATATAATATATTATATTCATTGTTCTTCTTTACTTATTTACTCTCCTTTTCTAAGTAAATAGGAGAGTACTTTTTTAAAAATAAATTAAAAAGGAAAGTAAATAAATGGATATAGCAACCGCCGAAAACAACTCTCACATTATGGGTCTTGTAAGATTAAGATGAACTCAAAATCACGTTCTAAGAAAAACAAAGGATGCAATAATCATGTATCGATAAAAAAAAAAAAAAAAGATGCAATCATTCATCGACTACGCCGAGAGTTAGCCGACACCATTGACTTCAGTTTCGACTCGTTCCAAAAGTACATTGATAAGATGGCTATTGTCTTTAGTAAACATTGATCAGTACTGAGTGGTCTATAACAGCTGCGTCTTCTAATGAAATGCACAATTCAATACGACATGAACATTATTGGGCAAGTTGAGAATGAGATCAGCAATATGACATAAGCACTACATGCTTATGTACGTCCTTGCTCCAACTGTCGCATGCCTTCAATATTTCCTTTTGTACGTTAATTTTCTATACCATCTATTTGGTTTAAGGATTTGTAGTTTATCACTCAGTTGCATATATATATATATATATATATATATATATATATATATATATATATATATATATATATATAGTAATGGTATGATAGATTTTCGTTATGTACGTGTGTATTTTCTATCAGAGTAAATTATTTTAAATATAAATAAATTAAATATTATATAAAATCAATTATTAAAATAATTTATGTCCGGTTTATTCAGTATATACCCTGGTTAAGTGACTGGGCTAGTAAGGAGTTTACTTATATTTAGTAATCAGTAATTAACTTCTTTAAAATTAATTATTCAGATATATTGGGACCAAGGTTGTCTTGTTATATATATGTCATTTAATTACTTATTGTTAATTATCGAATTTGTGGATCAACTAGCAAATGATTGCTTAAACTTAATTAGAAGTTTTGAATTTGAGATTTGAATATACAATTATATGAAATACTTGAATAGAAAATTTTATTGTCTAATAGTAATCTTACATGATTCCAGCAAAATTATCTCCAATAAAAAATACTTATAATTATAAAAAAAAATACTATTGGTTAGTTCTCCGATGCTAGCTCGTTTAAATATATACTACAGATATATAATTCGGCTACCAAAATTCAGCAATGCATCTATAGTTCTTGACCACGAAATGACTCAATTAAATGAGTTCATCATCTGTGCAAGTTGCTCATTCATTGGCATATGTATAATTTAGGTTGCATGGTAAAAGCAAGAACATTGTCTTCCATTTGTGTTGTACCTTCTCATATCAACGTTTCACTCTCACAGGCTGAGGCTTCATAAGTATTATCTCCCCATGCCGTGTCTCTGCGTGCTGAAGTTCTTTCATTATTCTTTTTCTCTTCTCTTTTTTACGCTATATACATTGTTGGGTACCTGTAGTTAAATATAACTGATCGACTTGGTCAGTGGTTTAACAAGCTTAGTAAGACCGGTTTCATATATAATTGAAGTCAATATATATGTGTCTCCTAGTAGATTTGTTTCAACTTAAGATTATGGTCTGGGTAAGTTTCTCTATAAATACTTTTAAAAGAAAAAGATAAAATTAATATCTCCAAAGTTAAAATGATCTATCCATTAACTACTCATAACTAATTTATAAATGTTTTTTTTCATTTTTTTAGAAAAGTTATATGAAAAAAATTTTATAAATTAATTAATGAAAAATCCATTTTAGTTTATGAAAAAGTTCATATTATTTTTTTTCTTGAAAGTTCTTTTAAACAAACTTATCCAAACGAACCTTTTGTCTTCTTTGAACTTTGAATATATTATTCAGTAAAAGATGCATGTAATCTCTTATTTGAAAAAAAAATGATCATATGAAAAGTCTCATTAGCTTTTCATAGTAATTTGGGTCTAGGTCCAACTTAGATGAGTGTTTGAGTTTAATAGTTGGTTGTAAGAGTGAGATGATTAAGGGGTTGATATTCTCACCCCTTACTTTCTTTTATGAATTTTATAAAAATACCTATTTGCTCCTACTAGCATTTACCCCACAGCCCCTCCCCTCCTCCTTCTCTTTGTGCTGCCTGCTATTTGTCTCTCCTTCTCCACTTTTCTTCACACCACACATAATTCTTCATGTTTTTATTTATTTTTTAACTCAAATTTTACTAAAGGTTTGTGTAGATATGTTTTAGTTTAAATTGTTTAAAATTAGGTGATATATATATATATATATATATATATATATATATATATATATATATATATATATATTATATTTATTCTTTAGGCAAGTTATTTAAATTTTTATGTTCTATATATTGTTATAAAATTAATATTTTTTTTAGATTATATGTTTCTGCTAATTTAAATTTTGAAGTTTTCTCTATATTTGTTAATTTTTTTCCTAAATATGGACTTTTTATTTAATGTTTATAAAATAATTTTTTTATTAAATTATGTTTTATCATTTTATTTTTTAATTTTGTATATAATTAGATTTTTAAGCTTCAACATGGTTATTGAAATTTAAATTTAAATTTTTAATATCATATTTATTAAAAGTAACTTTCAAAAGCCTAAGAATTTAAACTAATCTACTAAAAAAACTTCAAAAGAAAAATATTATTAAAATAATACAATGAAAATATGATTATGTTTAATAATATACAAAAAAAGTATGATTTAATTGTCCATGTGTATAACAAAAACTTACTTTCATTGTAATGTAAGGGGTGAAAAAAATGCAAGGTAAGTATGATTTCATTTTACACATGTATAACAAAAACATACTTCTAGTGCAATGTAAGGAGTGAGAAAGAAAAAATGCAACGAAAGTATGATTTTGTGATTCTGTTGTACATGTGTATAATAGAATCACACTTATGTTGCATAGATTTTTTTCCCCCCACGTCATACATTGCAACAAAAGTATGTTTTCATTGTACGCATATACAACAGAATCATACTTCCATAGGAAAGGTCTATTTTAAAAAGTTAAAATATGTTTTTGATCCTCATAAAATTGGAAAAGTTATGTTTTGGTCCCTATGAATTTTTTGGTATGTTTTTAGTCTTCTTAAAATTGAAATATATTATTTTTTTGGCATGAAACTAGGCTCGATTGATTATTATACCTACGTGGCTAACCTAACGACAAGTTACCGACATGTGTCATTTGGCTCCCTTCTTCTTCTGCCCTTGTCCTTCTCTGTCCATTAGGACCTCTTCCTCCCATGTCACGAGCCCAAATGTAGTCTTGATTTTGGTTGAAAGTACCTTAAATTTGTTTCATTCGATATGAGTCGTGCCCTCAGCAACATGTCCTTCCACAATGTTAAGGATGAGTTTGTCTCGGTACATCAACTTCCTTAACGGGACACGTCTCAAAATCAAATTTACACAGCTCCAATGAGAAAACCCTAAATTCGAAAAGGGGAAACCATAGATCGAGTACAATTTGTAGATGTCCTCCTCCGATATGCCATTAGAGAAAAAGTGAGGGGGGCTTTGGATTGAAATGGATCTCAATTTCATGCGCCATTAGGTTCAATGGGTTCAATGTGTACAAGGTCTATCAAGTGCCTTTCAATTTGTAGCTTGTATGAGAAAGAGCTTTCAAAGCTTTTGAGTGTCATAGCACAAACCATATCCGAATACATAGATACCATTGGAATCGTCTCCCATGTTGTCGGTCATGGGAGTCTTGTGTGATTATAAATATATGGCCAAGAAGCCCAACATTCATCAACCAACAATACTAATTACTTGTGTTGGGTGTTATTATCCATGATTAAATCCATTCTAAAATTGGAATCTTATTGTAAACACATAATTCATTATTTGTTATTGATTTGATATTTTCTTTTGGTTGGGGTACATGCATAGGTCATTTTGAATTGTCATGGGTGAGCAATGGTGTGTGTGTGTGTTTGTTGAAATTAAATTCATACTAAGGGAAGAATCTGGGTGTTGTTTCAAAGCAAATCAAGTTACATGAGTCAGGTGGTAAACTTTAATTTTTTTTCTTTGCTTTGCTCTGTGTTCAATTGATGTTGCTTCTGAAACTTTAATTTCTTTCATTACTTTGCTTTGTGTTTGATTGATGTTATCATATGGATGGGTGGGGTCATGAGGAGGAGGAGGAGAGCGGGAATAGGAGATTGAAGTGGTGCTAAGGTGCCATGCTTTAATTTTCAAAATGGGTGGGGTGGGTTCACGACGAGGAGTATGAGGAGACCAGAAGAAAAAGGGTACAGGAAGAAAGGAGTGAAATGACATGTGTTAGTGCTCTTTCATTAGGTTAGTCACATAGGTATGAATAGAAGTGGAACTAGGAGATTTTGTTAAGGGGGACAAAAACTTATCAAATTCTATGAATAATAAAAAATACTACTTTTTACTATTAGTAATTTCCTAAAATTTAGTTTAATAATAAATAATATTCCATATATCTTATAAGAGTAAATATAATAATAAATCAGAATCATTTATTTCTTTCTTCTTAAAAAGTCATTCATCAAGTTTACAAGAATTTCTTAAATTTATGATATTAGAGGAGCCTAAGATATATCAAAATTATTGACTTCTTTATTCTTGAGAAATCAATAAAGAGTTTTTTAAAATGTCATACGTTAGCTATATTATAAGAATTAATTTATTGTAGTTAGAATTAATTTAGAATATTTATAAAATAAAATATATAAACTACATATAGTACAAGAAAAATAGTAAAAGATAATATTTAAAGAAGTCATACTACAAACAAACACTAACTAGAAAAAGAAATCAAGTTATTTAAGTCAGCATTTGATTTCACGTTAAAGAATTAATTATGAATTTATAATTAATTTTAGATAAATTTTTATATATTTAATTTCAAGCTAAAGAAGAATTAAAACTTGATTTCAGATCTAAAAATGATTTTGATTAATTAAAATAATTTTGTATAACTTTTACATTAAATAAAAAAAATTGTATTAAATTTCACTCATAATTTTATTTATAATAATAAACCAAACATAAATCACATATTTAGAAATGAACTTTATTTAAAATTAATGTTTAATATTTATCGAAACACACATTAAAGAAGATACCACGCTGTGGATCCAAGCAGGAAGTTTAGGAGGAGTCACCGTCAATCACGTAAGAAGTGACCTCAGCCTTCAGATCCTATGTTTGACACACACAAGAGACGAATCTTGCCGATGGATGCGAGTCGGCATTGTACCCCGGAATAGTCACCTTGGTGTGACTTAGCTGGCTTGTAGGAATTCATTCTTTTTTTTTTTTTTTTCTCTTTTTTTACTGTTTAATTTTTTATTTTCTAGTTATTTCGATATTCGGAGACATCAGCTCCTTATGAAATCACATTGATATTCTCCACTCGTGTTTCTTTGCCTCCAATGTTTTTGAAGATTAAGAAAAGGAAACAATTTTAATGACGCAAAACTGAAGTAAAAGAAAAAAAAAGAATGCAATATTTAATAACACTACTCAATTAGCTTCCTATTTATGCCTATGGTTAAAATTTATTATATATTGAGTTTTTTATTAGACGAGACATAAAACATATAAAATAATTGTACTAATACTAATGATTTTTTTGTAAAGATAAAACACTACAATTGTAAAATAGTAGTGCAGTACTTACAAGGTAGACGGGGGCGGCAACGTTGAAATTGAGAAGGGTAAATATAATATTATACAAGTGTATTAATATATATGCTGAGTTAGTTAGGGGCAGCGGCTGCCACTGTTGGGCTATACACGGTTCCGTCCTTGGGTAAGAGAATCAACTGAGTGTAACTCCAGATCAAAGTAATATATTTTAATTTTAGAAGTAAAAAAATATATAAAAAATTTGGTAGGGAACAAAATCGATTTTTTTTTCTAATTTTATGAAAATCAAAAATATATTTTAGTCTTTAGGGGGAATTGGGTAAAAAGCAACCCATAAGGGTTGTGATAATAACAATTTTGGGAGTAAGAATAACAACTCTTGGATTAATCATTATAGAGAAATGGGCTAATTGCTAGGTTGGTGGAGGATAAACCTTTAAACCCTACATTATAACTAGGGAGTTATTATTGGTCCCATGATAATTACTCTTGGTTCCTATCAAGTGATTGAGACTTTTTTTTATTCCAAACACATCCTTCCTATGAAATCAATATTTCCTTATACAAAACAAACAACAAAATTGTGATTTTGTTACAAATCAACTTCAGCCTCTCCCCTTATACCCAATGAAATCACAATTTCCCTTGTATTTTTTTTCACCTCAAACATAACAACAAAATCATAATTTTGTTGTTATATTTTGCAACACCCTCCTAACAAAACAAAATCACGATCCTGTTGTGAATAATTTTTTTACCAAAGTGGAATTATGATATATTGCATTGTGATAAAAAAATTATTCACAACAGAATCATGATTCTATTGGGGTAAAAAAATATCCCCAATGATATCTTGATTTCATTGTGGTGTTTTTTTAAAGAACATGTTTGTGTGAAGCTTAAATGTATTTTTTTATTGAACACTACAACATTGCATTTATTGTCCATTTATTAACTGAAATTGAGATTGCTTTTTTTCTGAAACGTATTGACTAAGCACCACTTTTTCCAAGATGTATTTACTGAACAATCATTTTTCTTGATATGCATACCAATTGTATTTAATATAGATGCAATCTAAATCATTTATGTTTTTTTTATGTCATCTCAATCGTTGATATGGTATGGGTTACGAGAGACTAGTATATCATCTAATATAAATAATAATAGGGGTTTGATGCAACTCAACACTTTTGGTTGATATTCATCATATTGTTTAAAACATGAAGAGTATATATGATCTTCTGTATTGTGATGGTGACATGATTTCATCATCTAAAGGAAGACTATTTGAATGTCCTAGTGGTCCTCAAGTCGTCACAAGAAGTGACCACATGTCACTTCACTACTACAAAAAAGACAAACGGCGACGATGGAAAACAACATACAAAGACAGTGCAACATCGTCTTTGAAGCTAACATCGTTGAAAGTTAAGATTTTCGACGACGGTTCTACAAAATCCGTTTTAGAAAAACGTTATCTTCTAAGCGGTGATTAGCTAAGCAATGTCTTAGAAAGACAACTTCCTAAGACGGTCCTGTAGAAGCAAGTTTCATGATGATGATTCAAGTATGAATCAAGTAGTTTTGATGATGGCAAAAAGCCAAAAAGAATGATTTCAAGATTGAGTCAACAAGTTCTAGATCAAGGTTAATTTCAAGATTTAAGATTCAAGATTCAAGAATAATCAAGATCAAGATTCAAGACTCAAAGATTCAAGAATCAAGAGAAGACTTAATCAAGATAAGTATTAAAAAGTTTTTCAAAATATTGAGTAGCACAAGAAGTTTTCACAAAATCATTACCAAAGAGTTTTACTCTCTGGTAATCGATTACCAGAATGTAATAATCGATTACCAATGTTTTAAAACGTTAAGATTTTCAAAATTCAAAATGAAGAGTCACATCTGTTAATGTGTAATCGATTACACCTTAATGGTAATCGATTACCATTGACTGTTTTAAAAAAATACATTTCCAAAAGTCACAATTCTTCAAGTGACTTGTTTCTAAAGATTTTTTTCAAAAGTTACAACTTTTAAGTGACTAGTTTTTCACAAGAGTCGTGACTCTTAAAGTGACTAGTTTTTGAAGAAATTGTCAAGAGTCACAAACTTTAACTTGAGTCATCAAGAGATTATAAATATGTGACCATGACATGAATTTCACAACAATCTCTTTCAATCAATCTTTCAATATCTTTCTACAGAATTTTCTGATTCATTTCTCTTCATCTTTCTAAAAGTTTTTGTTCAACACTTTCTCTTCCAAGAAAAGTTCTTTGATCAAAAACTTGTGCTATTCATCTTTTTCATTCTCTTTTCCCTTTGCCAAAAAGAATTCAACAAGGACTAATCGCCTGAATTCTTTTTGTATCTCTCTTCTCCCTTTTCCAAAAGAATGAAGGACTAACCGCCTGAATTCTTTTCTGTTTCCCTTCTCTTTTTCAAGAGAATTCAAAAGGACACAGTCTGAGAATTCTTTTGATTCTTTCCTTTCCCATAAACAAAAGATTTCAAAGGACTAACCGCCTGATATATCTTTTGTTTCCCCTTACAAAGATTCAAAGGACTAACTGCCTGAAAATTCTTTGTCTTAACACATTGGAGGGTACATCCTTTGTGGTACAAGTAGAGGGTACATCTACTTGGGTTGTTGTAACTGAGAACAAGAGAGGGTACATCTCTTGTGGATCAGTTCAAGTGGAAGGTACATCCACTTGGTTGTTTAAAAAGAACAAGGGAGGGTACATTCCTTGTGGATCTTTGCTTGTAAAGGTTTTTACAAGGTTGAAAGAAATCTCAAGAACCGGTGGTTGCTTGGGGACTGAATGTAGGCACGGGTTGTTGTCGAACCAGTATAAAATTATTGTGTTTGTTTTCTTCTTCCCTACACATTTTAATTTTCGCTGTGTACTTTACTTTTACGCTTTATTTTTGTTTAAGTTACATAACTTAGTAGTAAAGCTTAATTGAATCTAGTAACATTAAGAAGGATAAGTTTTAATTAGTCAAGGTACATTAATAATTAATTCAACTCCCCCTTCTTAATTATTCCGAGGCCACTTGATCCAACAGGTCCTTAGCTAACCACCGTCTTAGAATGTTATTTTTTTAAAAAAATTAATTAATTTAAAATAATAAAAGCATTATTATGAAATGACAAAAACAACATTAAAATAATAAAAACAATTTTGTTAGTTAGCCGAAGTTCTGTCTATAAATACATAAATGTACTATCAAAGTCAGAGCCAAATAATATCATTCATTCTTGATTAAATTACTTTTCTATTTCACCACCTAAAATAAGTAAAAAAGGTAGAAATCCAAAAGCAATGATTGATCAATACCCGCAACAGTCAAAAAACAATCTTCATTGGTCAGCTTCTTAACCAACTGATACATGTTTTCTCATTGAAAGTAATAACGAGTCAAAAGTAATTAGAGAATTCTATTATTTGTGATATATATTTCAAGGTAACTATTGATTATTTGTGATGTTTATTCAAACATGGTGCAACACCCTTTCACTAGTTGAAGGAGAAGATAAATTGTTAATCACCAAGAATATAATGAGAAGGGAAGACATATTTTATTGAATTGAATGGAAACAGAAAATAGGAGAGAGTAATCAATAATCATAGTGCAATTTGTTCACCTGAAATTCTTGGGTCTGAAACTCTGGTGAGAGGGCTTGAAAAAGAGCTTAGTTCCAATAAGGGAAGATCCAACAAGGCCCTTGATAGTAGATGGTTGAACAATAGCTAAGCTTGCTAAAGAAGCCATGGCTTTCTGTATGACCAATTGCTACTAATACTTTGGTTTTGATATGTTGCTTGAATCCCATCTTCATTGCCACGTGACCAACTTCATTTATTTGTACAAATTTTACAATTCATTCATGTCATGCCACATGGTTTCAAGATGGATAAGTCTATCCACTTAGTTGCATCTCTTTGTAAAGATAACATACTACGTGTGCTGATTGAGCTCTAAGGTATGAGAAGATGCATTATTTTTATACAGAGGGTTAGCTTATACGACTTAAGTAAATTAATTTACAGGTTAATTTGATATATTGCCAGTTACAGATTTTTATACTATCAATTAATTAATTTAACTTTTAAAGCAATTATTGTAAAAAAAAATTTAATAATATAAGAATTTATAAAACAGTAACGTAGGTCAATGAAATTTATTCATTTATAAATTATTACTGTTTTATAATAATTTATAAAATAGTAATAATTTATAAAACTTTTTAATACTTTGCCCAATATATAATCTTAGACAATATATATTTGTAATAATAATAAAATAGTCTAGTAATATATATATATATATATATATATATATATATATATATATATATATATATAAATTAGGGGTCAAACTATAGCATAGCAAATAAATTTAAAAAAACATTAAATTGGCTTTCCACCGTACAAGTTTAAATAATATAGAGTAGACTAATACGACAAAGAATGGAATGCATACTTGCGGAATAAACCAGGCCATATAGAGTAGACTATAGACTTTGTCGCCTCGAAAATATTACATGTGATAGGAATTAGGATCGACTAGTTAAGGAATAAAATACAAATGATGACTTTATTAATATGGTTTTTCTTTAATCTTGACGCATCCTAATAATATAGTATATACTAAATTCCCTGTCAATGACTCAATGAACAAGTTGCGTGGGCCTGCGTCTTCCTTCTCAACACAATCACGTTGGGAAGTTTCGCTTTGTTGCCGTGTCTGCAATTTGTCATTGGACCTTAAATTTAAATCTTTAGACGATTTTCTTAATATTTTCTGCCAATTGGAATACTCTTATTAGATTTATTTTTTCTTACTAAAAAAAATGAGAGAATAAAAAGACACTTTCAATATTACTGGCAAGATGCTAATGACATGTTGACGGTGCTAGCAAAGTCCACCCAATTACAACTACTCCACTAACCCCTAGGTGATAAGGAATCTCCATAAGGAGGGTTATCCACCAAGCAAAACAAATTACTTAAGAGGGATTTAAACCCACACCCATGGAAAAGGTAAAAATTTGTTCCAAATCCTTAATCACTTATATCAATCCGCATTAGCATTGGAATTAAATATTTGTTACAATAGTTATTGATATTTTTTTTTATCAGCCAAGAAAAAATATAGTATTAAAGGAATATAGGAGTAACCAATCCAGAAAAGGCTACTAACCCAATAAACATCATAAATTTGCCTCAAAATGAGCAAGCTATAACTAACAGAATAACACAATTGTTGCCTGACTTGCCTTCCCTGCATGAACTAGGATAACAGATTACATGATTGTTGCCCTCCCTGCACAAACCATAATTTGACGCCACGGCATAAGTCACGTGCTTTGTAATTTGGCAACATATTTAACCCACCTTTATATACTTCTCAAGTATGATACAAGGCCATGTCCAATCCCATGTACCATTACCTGACAATCATTGTATTTTAACACCAATAAACATTCGCATCATTAGCAGTTACATTATTAAAGATACTATCATTCCTATGTAGCCATAATGTCCAAATTGCTTCGAACCATACTACCTTCTATCTCACATTAGATTCTTTCCCTATCCATCCACAATGGTGCTGCAGTAGATGAAACTTTGGATCTTTCCCTATCCGACTTGTTTAGTTATATTTTAATTTTTTCAGATTTTATTTCGTTTGATGTAAATGTATTATTTTCTCTAAATTGATAGTGTTTTCAACACCTTCTAATTTACACGGGTATTAGAAATATAGATTACTAGCAATATTAGTTAATTTTAGTTAGTTATTAATTTAATTAATTACAAGTTAGTTACCTTTATAACCACTTATGTAACAACTTATTAGCATTAGTTATATAAGGTATAATGTATTCATGTAAAGGTGATTTTTGTTCATTTGAGCTCTATCTCAATATTAATCAGTTTTTTCTTTTCTCCATTTTTTTCTTCAACTAATTGTTTCCCATGACCTTGAACTTTATTCTTCTGCAAACTTTGCATTCATTCATTCATGACAGACATGAGATTTATGGCAGTACATTTTGTAACCCCATCCATCCATAGCAATAATTCCAGATGCCAAAGGAGAATTGGCACGCGAAAAATAAGTGACTTGCAGTTTACTCCTCTAACCTGCAAAAAGGGCAAAGGTAATCATGTGCATGCTGCTAGACATTCCTCCTTTTCATATTGCTCTTGGTTTGCACCATATCTTGCTCCACCCGCCACGCAAAAGCTGCAACATTAAAGGGGATTGGAGAACCCTAGATGACCTTAAACACATGAGCAGAATCTACTGAAATACCTTGGTATAACAATAAATTATATGCTTCTTTAACATAGTAAGATCCTGTCTAATTGGTTTTCCAAATCCAGATATCCTTTTCATTTTCCTTCAAAATAACCAAAATAACATCTGCCAAAAAACTCATCCACCATATTTTTTTCCCACTCAAACCTTTCTTTTCCACTCAAAATCCCAAGTCCACCTCCCCGTATCCCGTATCTTACTATGTTTTTGTAGTGAATTAGAGTATATAGCCTTGATACTTACGAAGCAAGGGTTGTTCTCCTATCCACTTATGATGTCACATTTCCACTTTCCTCCCGTCCCCTACTTTTCATGTCATATTCTTTTTTTTTTTTTACAAGGGGAAACTTATGTAGATTCATTCATAATAATTGCAGCAATACAATGAGGAGTAGAAAAATAAAATATGGAGAAGCGTTGTTTGCAGCAGCCATTGCAAGAGTGTGGGCAACCACATTAGCTTGTCTCCCTATAAACTTAACATAGAAGTTTGGAAATAACATCCAGGATTGCTTTACAGTCTTTGGTGATAGCACCAATATCAGATACATCTTGGTTAGACCTCTCAATTCTGTCTACGACACCTTTGCAATCAAGCTCAGTAATAGCGTGCATGATCTCCAACTCCACCAACCAACACGACTTCACCTTCCAACACAGAAAGAGTTGAGTTCTTCCACTCAGGTTTTGCCTGAACAAATGTTGGTTCTTTGTTACCAAACAAGCAGAAAGAAACAGAAACTACCAAGAAAATAGAGCAAAAAACCAAAAACAAAGAAATCTAGAATGTCCTACAATCAAGAAAATGGAAAACCCGAAAGCAAGAACATAAAATAAAGAGAACACAACACAATTACATGGTTCAGCCAATTTGGCTTACATCCACGGAAAGATCAACTCTATTGTGAATCCAGAATTGAGACGGGATACAACAGAGAACCCCTTCAGTTCTTGCCCCTTACATTCATGAAGAACTTTCAGTAAAAACTCAAGCCTCACATTCTGTTTTTCCTCACTTTGCGTCTTCTCTCTTAGTTGTCACTCAAAAATCACAGTGCCACTATCGTAATGATTTCACCACACACCCATAAAGGTTCCCATGCCCTTTATTTATGGGCCGCAAGTCACTAAGACTTAACAACATAAGACTGATTAGAAAACATTAAACAGACATGTGTAACAGTCAAATGAAACAAGTTGTTTCATATGCTGCAATGTGTTCCTTGCGCCTCAATCTAAGCTTTTCAATCGCCTTCTTGAGGACCTCATCTTCAAATTTAAATTTAAATATCCAAAATCTTTTCCCAATGCTCACCATCCCTGAAAAGCTCAAAAGCTATCCTTCACATTAATGTAACAATTGCACGATAAGAGAATTGGATGAGTAATTGTGTATGGTGGCAAGTTTTGTGCACGGAAACTAATTTTCCTTTTAAATAGTTGGGATTCATATGCGTAGGAATGGTGAAATAAATGAAATAGCAAAAAACAAAATTGTTGTGATTAAAATGCTTGGGTACTTGTTGATGACCAATTGAAGTATTTTTTAAGTCAGCCTAGACCACAACCTCTTCGATTTCATCTTTTCAAGATGAGATTATTGAATGATAAATTGAATGCACATATCATAGTACCATAGTATATATAAATAAATGGAATCCTTGATTTGTTTGTTTTCACAGCCTGGATTGACTGTGCCAAGGCCTATGGTGCCAGAGTTTAATTCAAGCGAAAACCCAGATCAACCAAGTCCAATCCCAATGTTACAACCTCCAATTGAAGATTATTATAAAATAATGCATCAAATTAGTCCTTGGAGTGTGGTGACCAGGGTAATAATGCTTAGGCCTTTCCTCTTTCTTTATCAATTTAAGTTCTTATTAGATTTTATATACCTTATTTTAAATCTTAATCACTTTTGTTTTATTATTAGTTGAGTGCCATTTGTTCTACATGTATAGGACCACAGGTGCCACTGAAGTTCAATTTAATTGACTAATCACCACATATAGAATCAATAACAAGGACCCTGTCATGGGATGATTCTAGTGCAGAAGTGGATTAAAACCCTTAATGGTTTCTTCCTTGGACTCCAAGCTAGAAGATCAAGGGCGACTTCTCTTGGTCCAGAAACTACTATCAGCAGTTGGACTTGGTGATCAACAGCAACACGACTTGTCTTACACTAGATTGTATTCCCTTGAGAGCCCATTGGACCCATCATTATATGCCAATCTAAATTAGAAAGAGCCTCAACCAATGTATGAGGACAGAAGAAGGAAGATGAGATCTATATTGTCCGGGATCCACAAATGACGTGGCTGATGACATAGCTTTAAAAATATACATGTCAGTCATCCTCGTCAGCCCTAGTACGAGAGCACAAACATTACTCGTTTAGCAATCAACTGGTTGGGAAGATATATTTGAATTTTAATGATAATGATATTATCACCTTATCAAATTAATGTAGGTATCCGCTTATCTAGTATCCACCCATGAATTATCTGTAAGAGTTGTTACGTTATTGTAACAGCCCTGACAATCAAGGACCCAAGGCTCCCGTCCAACATTATAAATATCAAGTTCTACCTTCACTTTTCCATCCCATTTTGACTCACTCACATATTTACTTGAGCGTTGGAGTCCCTTTTGCAGGTACCCTTCTCATTCCTCTGGTGGAGGACACATGCGGATTTGACATAAGAGATCTTGGAGTCTCCTTGCTTAGCAGTCAACTCAAGCTTAGCTCGAATCCCGTGCTAAGCACGTGATCACTGCCATATCTGCTAAGCCCAAAAGGCCCGCATAGGAAGCAAAGGAGAAAGACACATCGAGACTCAGAGCTCTCTAATGAATACATCCAAATCCTAAGCATCTCTAATAGGGGAAACCCTCTTTCTATAGTCATTCCCCCCTTCTCTTTCATTATCCATCCATCTTCTCCCATTCACATCAGTCCCTATAATGTGAAGTCTCTCATGACAATGAGAGGCTAAACCCCCATTGTTGGGAGCCTAGCAGTCAAATGCCCTTGTAATGTAATCTTTCCTTACTATCTATTTAATACAATGCCAATTTTTATTGTTTCTTTCCTGTGCTTTATTGTTATTGTATGGTTTGATCATCCATGCTTCTGTTTAAGGATTAGGCATTGGGAAGTGTTTAATTTCTAAAGAACTGTGAAAAAACATCTAAACAAATCATTGCTAGGGATATGGTGATATTGTTTAGCCTATGCATACATCTTTAAATTTCATGCAATTTACTATTTTATCTCTCCAAAGGGAATTGAGACAGAGAATAGATAAATTAGGCTATTCATCGGGAGGATCAATGTTGAGTATCATAGTAGATATGAATGGAAATTGGAATAGTATTAAATAGTGAAACACATTAACATTGCATCAAGGGTAGTTAGGCATGATAGGTTCCAAGATATTTTAAATTTTGAATTTTCCTTTAATCATTCAAATTCATTATCATCATCTTTATCTTCTATCTTTATCATCTTTAACTTTAAATTTTTATCTTATTTTCTACCTCTCTTTATCTTCTATTTTAAATTCCTTATCTTTCTTATTCTTGACTTTCTCCAAATTTTACATTTACAATTCTTCATTTCTTCTACCCTTCTCTTGCTCAAAAGTTAGGATATACATCAAAGCAAGTATAAACAAAGTCTTTGTGGATTTGACACTAGGACTTTTAAGTACTTTACTACTTGAGACAAATTTGTGCACTTGCCAATGAGTTAAAAATTTCACTTTAACCTAAGTTAGCTTTGGCTAATCACCTAAAACTTAGTTATTTAGGTAGTAAACTCTTTTCCAAGTACATCCCTATGCAATTGTTGGACCAATTGGGTGAATAACTCCCATTTATCATATAAATTGATGCCCAATTCATGTCTTTGGATCCAAACGATCATCCCAGAGATTTAGCTGAGGTCTTTGTCGAGTTAAGAAAACACAACATATGACTCAACCCAGAGATGTGCACCTTCGGAGTTGGAGGGGGAAAATTTCTAGGTTTCATGCTCACATACAAAGTTATTGAGGGCAATCCATATAAATGTGAGGCTATAATTATTATGAGAAGTTCAAAAATTTGAAGGAGGTTCAAAAGCTGATAGGTAGACTGGCATCACTATCTTGTTTCTTATCGAAAATGGTAGAAAAAGGCCAAACCTTTTTTTTTCAAATTATTGAAACAACCAAAGGATTTTAATGGGATGAGTAATGTGAAAGAATGTTCACTGAGTACAAAGAATTTCTAATAACTCTACCAATTCTTACTCGACCAACTCTTGGAGTTGAGTTATTACTCGACAATTAGTTCAACACTTTTGCAAACATTGCTCATTTACATGTTTTTGGATGTAAATGTTTTGTCCTAAACAATGTTAAAGAAAGCCTAGGTAAATTTGATGCTAAGGCGAATGAGGGCATCTTCCTTGGTTATTCCCTACATAGCAAAGCCTTTAGGATATACAACAAAAGAACCATGACAATTGAGGAATCAATACATGTTACTTTTGATGAAACTAATATTACCTCTCTCAGAAAGGAATTTCTTGATGATATTGCAGATTCTTTCGAAGATATTCACAATCAAGAAAGGAATCTAAAAAGGAAGAGAAATGAAGAAAACAAGGATGTTCAAGACGACATAGCCCAAGAAAATGATGATCTTCCCAAAGAATGGATGATTGAGGCCGTACCCGAATCAAATAAACATTAAAATGTAGTAACTAGGAAGTGATCCTAGGTCGTTTCCCAATGAGCAATGATAAACCAAATGTTCATAATATACTTGCAGTAACAGTAACAATGGGGGGGGGGTTGTTTATTGTGTGAATTAAAGAACAACCGAACTGGAATACGAAATTAATAATAGTAAAAACGTGTTGTTTCCTCTGATTCATAAGTCATTCTCTTGTCCTAGGTTATTAAGAATTCATCCCTAACAGTTAACCACTTAATCCAACCCTATTTTAATTTACTAAGCGAAAATCAATTTAGGGTTATCAATATGTGATTAAGCAACACATACACCAATTTATCCTTCGTTCATTAAGCACGAACATAAGTTAAGCACAGAGGCAATTAATTGAACACTAAGCGTGCATAGATTAACATTAACGAATGTGGGTTAATTGGTGAAGGGAAAACTGCCAGGAAACTACATTATAAACAGAACCTCGAAGAGAGTTTAGCTTCATCCTCAGAAGGAAACAACATCAGAAATTTAGCCTTCCATAATTTCAACCAAAAATAGAAAACACAATTGAAACTAAAGACAGAAACGTAAATGAAACTGGAAATAGAAACGAGAATAAAACTAAAGCAGAAACGTAAATGAAACTAAATGCAGAAGAAGAAATAAAGACGAAATTGCAATTAGAAGTAAAAAATGGAAAAGTGCATTACGTGAACAGTAACAATAAGCTCCAAAAACGTAAAACCCTAAACCATGTGCTCTGAATAATAGCCTAACATAATAGCCTTTACACGAATCCCAAGGCTACTATTTATAAGGGTCACTCAGAGTCACTGGGCCCTATTACATTATTCTGGCCCAAAATGAAATAAACACTGAACAACATAAAATAAAATTGCAATCTCCTAATTAAAAATTAACTAAGGTAAACATTGCTTTATTTGCCCTCTTTAAGTCCATGACCGAAATCCGGATTAAGCCCAATGCTTCATTAATTCCTGAAATTAGATTGAAAACATCCAATTAGCTGAATGAGCCCAAGTAATAAAACTACTTAATTAATTTGACAATTGAGACTAATCAGTAATCAGTAATTAAAATGATGCAAAAAGGGGTTAAGAAATAGGAAAAAATAATGGCACATCAATGGAAAACCTCAAGAAATCATCCTCTTGACAATATCATCGGAGATATCTCAAAAGGGGTAACAACTAGACACTCTCTTAAAGATTTATGCAATAACATGACATTTGTTTCTATGATAGAACCTAAAAACTTTAAAGAAGCCATAATAGATGATCAATGGATAGTTGCTATGCAAGAAGAGTTAAATCAATTTGAGAGAAATAATGTTTGGGAACTAGTTGAGAAACCACATAACTACCCCATTATAGGAACTAAGTGGGTATTTAGAAATAAACTAGATGAAAATGGTATAGTAATTAGAAATAAAGCTAGACTAGTTGCAAAAGGATACAACCAAGAAGAAGGAATAGACTATGAAGAAACCTTTGCACCCGTAACGAGATTAGAAGCCATTAGGATGCTTTTAGCTTATGCATCTATTATGAACTTTAAACTATCTCAAATGGATGTCAAGAGTGCCTTCTTAAATGGTCTAATTCAAGAGGAAGTATATGTAGAACAACCTCCCGGGTTTGAAGACTCACAAAAATTAGATCATGTCTATAGGTTAAAGAAAGCACTTTATGGGTTAAAACAAGCACCTAGGGCTTGGTATGAAAGATTAAGTAAATTCCTATTAGAAAAGAATTTCATTCGAGGAAAGGTAGATACCACCTTATTCATAAAGAAGAAGGATAATGATATCTTATTGATACAAATTTATGTTGATGATATAATATTTGGATCTACTAATGAATCTTTATGCAAGGAGTTTTCTATTGACATGCAAAGTGAGTTTGAGATGTCCATGATGAGTGAGTTAAATTACTTTCTTGGATTACAAATCAAACAAACAAATGATGAGATCTTTGTCAACCAAGCAAAATATTGTAAAGAACTCATCAAGAAATTCGGAATGGAGAACTCAAAACACTTGGATACTCCTATGAGCACTGGTTGCTACCTTGATAAAGATGAGTCCGGTCAACCCGTTGATGAAAAGCAATATAGAGGTATGATTGGATCTCTACTTTACTTATCTGCAAGTAGGCCAGATATTATGTTTAATGTGTGCATGTGTGCAAGATTTCAATCAAATCCAAATTTTTCACATCTAACTGCAGTAAAAAGGATCATAAGATATCTCTTAGGAACAGTTAACTTAGGATTATGGTACCCTAAAAATTCTGTATGCAATTTAGTAGGATACTTAGATTCAGATTTTGCTGGATCCAAAACAGATAGGAAGAATACTAGTGGCACATGTCAATTCATAGGATCTACTCTTGTCTCTTGGCACAACAAGAAGCAAAATAGTGTAGCATTATCCACAGCCGAAGTAGAATACATCTCTGCTGGTAGTTGTTGTGCATAAATCCTATGGATGAAACAACAACTATCTAATTATGGGATTGTATTTATTAGACCATGTCCCCATAAAATGTGACAACACAAGTGCCATAAATATATCTAAGAACTCAGTTCTCCACTCTAGAACCAAGCATATAGAAATTAAGCATCATTTTCTTAGAGATCATGTCCTAAAAGGTGACTGTGTTCTAGAATTTGCAGATACCAAAAATCAACTCGCAGATATCTTCACAAAACCACTACCCAAAGATTCCTTCTACACCATTAGAAGAGAATTAGGACTTCTAGATGCCAATGACTTAGACAAATGATTTGTTTTATGTTATGATGACTTGTTTAATACACATGCGTGTATTATGTTCTGTGAATGATTTATGACATTATGTTATTTATTCTCTGAACATAGGTTATGTGTTAAGTATTTGGTACTTAGTTAATTATGACTGAACTTGATGTTTTTATGTATTTTGCACTTAGATGTTTATGTTTTATGCTTAGACTTGATTATTTTGATGATATATGACTGAGTGGTATATATTCAATTTGGTTTTATTCAACTTATGCTTTATGTATGTTTTTAAATTATTCATGATTTACGCACTTTGGCCTTTTTGATGTTGGCAAAGGGGGAGAGAAAATGGGTATTTTAGAAATCAAGATATTATATTTTTTCAAAGCTTTAAAATTAAGCATAAATTCAAAAAGAAAGGGGGAGAAAGAGATGAGTGAACGGTAGAACAAAACTTGTATGTATCTTCTTGATTTCAGGATTGTCATCATAAAAAAGGGGGAGATTGTGGAAGCTATGCCTTCCAAGATTATTTTGATGATGCCAAAGAATCAAGAGTTAAGCAAATTAGAAAGATTCAAGAATCAAGTTTCAAGAATCAAGATTCAAGAACAATCAAGATCAAGATTCAAGACTCAAGATTCAAGAATCAAGAGAAGACTCAATCAAGATAAGTACTAAAAAGTTTTTCAAAACATTGAGTAGCACAAGAATTTTTCACAAAATATTTTACCAAAGAGTTTTACTCTCTGGTAATCGATTACCAAAAGGTAGTAATCGATTACCAGTAGCCATCATTGTTTTCAAAACTGATTTATAAAGTTGTAATCGATTACCATAATCATGCAATCGATTACCAATGCTTTAAAACGTTAGATTTCAAATTTCAAGAGTCACAACTAGTGATAAAATATTTTCAAATCATTTTAAACTTGTGTAATCGATTACACAATACTTGTAATCGATTACCAGAGTTTCTAAACATTTTGATTTTCAAAATTTAAACATGAAGAGTCACATCTGTTGATGTGTAATCGATTACACCTTGATGATAATCGATTACCAGTAATTGATTTCGAAAAATAAATTTCCAAAAGTCACAATTCTTAAAGTGACTTGTTTCTGAAGATTTTTTCAAAAGTCACAACTTTTTAAGTGACTAGCTTTCAAAGGAGTCATAATTTTTTAAAAGGTGACTAGTTTTAAAAAAATCGCCAAGAGTCACAAACTTTAAAATTTGAGTCATCAAGTGATTATAAATATGTGACCATGACATGAATTTCATAATAAGTTTCATAACAAGTTTTTTACAGAAATTGCTGATTCATTTCTCAACTTCTTTCTAAGAGTTTTTGTTCAATACTTTTTCTTCCAAGAAAAGTTCATTGTTCAAAAACTTGTGCTATTCATTTTCTTCATTCACTTCTCCCTTTGCCAAAAGAATAGAAGGACTAACCGTCTGAATTCTTTTGTGTTTCTCTTCTCCCTTTGCGAAAAGAATAGAAGGACTAACTGCCTGAATTCTTTTGTGTCTCCCTTCTCTCTTCCAAGAGGATTCAAAGGACTAACTACCTGAGAATTCTTTTGATTCTTCCCTTCCCCTTAAACAAAAGATCTCAAAGGACTAACCGCCTGAGATATCTTTTGTTTCCCCTTACCAAGATTCAAAGGACTAACCGCCTGAGAATTCTTTGTCCTAACACATTGGAGGGTACATCCTTTGTGGTACAAGTAGAGGTAAATCTACTTGGGGGTTGTTATATTGAGAACAAGAGAGGGTACATCTCTTGTGGATCAGTTCAAGTGGAGGGTACATCCAGTTAGTTATTCAAAGAGAACAAGGGAGGGTACATCCCTTGTGGATCTTTGGCTTGTAAAGGATTTTACAAGGTTGAAAGAAATCTCAAGAACCGTTAGTTGCTTGGGGACTGGATGTAGGCACGGGTTGTTGCCGAACCAGTATAAATCTTGTATTTGTCTTCTTCTTCCCTACACTTTTTAATTTCTGTTGTGTACTTTTAATTGTCGCTTTTACTTTTGGTTAAGTTTTTGTTTCTGTTCTTTACTTTCTTAACTTTTTAGTAAAAGCCTAGTTGAATCTAGTAACATTAAAAAGGATGATGTTTTAACTAGTCTAGACACATTAATAATTAATTCAATCCCCCCCCCCCCCTTCTTAATTATTCTGAGGCCACTTGATCCAACACTCATGCAGAAGGGGTGAGTGCAAGAAAGCTTGAGTCTGTGTGTCGTCCCAGCTATTCTAGTGCCAAAGAAAGACAAAACTTGTTGGATGTGCACAGACTGCAGGGCCATCAACAACATCACAGTAAAGTATAGACATCTCTTTCCTGGGTTAGATGATATGTTGGATGAATTGCATGGAGCTTGTGTTTTCTCTAAAATTGATTTGAAAAGTGGGTACCATCAAATTAGGATTAGAGAAAGGGATGAATGGAAGACAACTTTCAAAACTAAGTATGGGTTGTATGAATGGTTGGTTATGCCCTTTGGGTTGACCAATGCTCCTAGATCTTTCATGAGATTAATGAACCATGTGTTAAGGGAATTTCTAGGAAAATTTGTTATGGTTTATTTTGATGATATCTTGATTTACAGCAAATTCCATTATGAACATCTTGTGCATCTGAGACAAGTTTTAGAGGCCCTTAGGCGTCAGAGCTTGTATGCTAACATAGATAAATGTGTGTTCTGTATGGACCATGTAGTTTTCCTTGGTTTTGTTGTTAGTTCACAGGGAGTACAGGTTGATCAAGAAAATGTGAAAGCCATTCAAGAATGGCCAACCCCCAAAACTGTTGGTGAGGAGTTGTACGCATTGGTAAGGGCATTTTTTACCCAAAAAATTTGTCATACATAGTGACTATGAATCCTTGAAGCATCTTAACTAAGGGTCAAGGAAAACTGAGCAAGAGACATGCCAGGTTCTAAAAAATGACACATTTCATACCCTGTAAGAAGAATGATGATGCATGCCATGTTGCTGATTTATTTTTCAAGAAAGTGGTGCGTCTCCATGAACTACCAAGAAGCATCATTTTAGACCGAGACACCAAGTTCCTTAGTCACTTTTGGAGAACATTATGGGTAAGGTTGGAACAAAGCTTCTTTTTTACACCACATGTCATCCTCAAATTGATGGCCAAACTGAGGTAGTAAATCGAACTTTGTCTTCTTTTCTTAGAGTTGTGATTAAAAAGAATATAAAGATTTGGGAAGAATGTCTGCCTCATGTTGAATTTGGATACAATAAGGTTGTACATAGCACTACACAACACTTTCCATTCGAAGTAGTGTATGGTTTTAATCCCATGACTCTTCTTGATTTGTTACCATTGCCTAACATTTCTGATTTTAAGAATAAGGATGCACATGCTAAAGTTGAGTATGTGAAAAGATTGCATGAGCAGGTGAAGGCTCAAATTGCAAAGTAGAATAAAAGTTATGCCAAGCAAGCCAACAAGAACAGGAAGGAAGTGGTACTTGAACCAGGTGATTGGGTTTGGGTACACATGAGGAAGGAGAGGTTTCCTAAACAAAGGAAGTCCAAACTTCAACCTAGAGGAGACGGATCTTTCCAAGTACTAGAGAGAATCGATGACAATGCTTACAAGATCGATATTCCCAGTGAGTATGGAGTAAGTTCTTCATTTAATGTTGCTGAATTGAGTTCATTTGTTGCAGGTAATGATTCTGAACATTTGAGGGCAAATGCTTTCCCAGAAGGAGGGAATGATGAGAATCCTAAAACTACCCAAATACAGGGACCTATGACTAGGAGTAGGACCAAACAATCAGTGGATACCCTTCAACAAATGGTAGCAGACATACTTAACAAGGCCCAAGTGGAGAGAAGATTATTTAGAGTACAATTCAAGTTTTTTTTAATAAAGTGGAATTGATGCGTGTGGTGTTAAATATCAAAAGTGTAGTGGTACAAGACATAAAAATCCATGTAAGATTTTGGTTTGATTTGAAAGTTTGTTTTAATATAACGTTACAATACTTTTTTTAATCTACCACAATATGCAAAACAAACACAAATGGATTTTTTTTACCATTTATTCTTTATTACAGTATGCTAGATTCAAATATGAACACATAACTCAAATTAACTAGTACTTCCTTATACTAATCAATGTTGTTAATGGCGGATGGCGGTTCATGGCGGAAAGTCAAAAATCCGCCATAAAAATATGGCGGATGGCGTAGTGGAAAATGGCGGATGTCATGGCGGAAAAAAAAAACATATATATAAACTCATTGAAATTGAAAAAAACAAAGGATTGCATTCAAATAAACTAAAAAAGTTTCATGAGTTCATACAATAATCAAGTACTAACACCAAATAAACTCATTAAAGAGTTCAAAATAAGACAATGATAAAAACATAATGCAAAGTGCAAAGTGAAGGTTGAGGCTCTAATCATCTTCTCCAATCCCAACATAATCATCTTCGTTGTTATCATATGGTAATGGAGCATCTCCCTCTCCCTCTTCCCCATCAGACGCCTCAAAATTGACCATGATTTCTTCTTCTTCAGATTCAACATCAATATTCTCCTCAACATCTAGATCCTCATCATTTTCTTGGACTGCTTTTTGCTTCCTTGATGAAGATCCAACAATCATTGCCTGTTTTTTAGAAGTTTGGGCAGCAGCAACACTTGTTTTTTGCTTTTTCCGCCTAGTATACATCCTACACTCTCCAACCCCCGAAGCCTGATACACAGTTGCCCAATTTAGAGCATCATCATCTGTAGATGCAAATGTCTTTGGTGTTTTGATGATGATCATGATGAAGAAAAGCAAATGATGCAAATGATTCAAGAATACAAGCCACAACATCAAGATGATCACTAGTACATTAGGAAGGAAATTCCTAATTGATATAGCAAAAGGTTTGGCCAAGTAATGTATGTTAAAAAGTGTTTTTCAAGAGATTTACTCTCTGGTAATCGATTACCAGAGGATGTAATCGATTACCAGTGGCCAAAAATGCTTTACAACAGCTACTAAATATTTGAATTCAAATTTTAGACTGTGTAATCGATTACACCATATTGGTAATCGATTACCAGCAGTTAATAAACGTTTTAATTCAAATATTAAAGCCTGTAATCGATTACACAACTATTGTAATCGATTACCAGAGGAGATTTTCAGAAAATAACTTTCAAGGGTCACATCTATTCAAATGTTTTTATGAATGGCCATCAAAGGTCTATTTATATGTGACTTGGAAACACGAATAGAGAGAGAGTTTTTGATTGCCCAAAAAGTTTTATCCTCTCAAAAGATTAAGAGAGTTTTTCTAAATTGAAATATCTTATCCTCTCAAAGATTCCTTGGTCAAACGCTTGCATATTCAAATAAGGAATTATGATTGATCTTCATTGTACAATCTGTCTCTTTCAAGAGAGATTTCTTCTTCTTTTCTTTTACTTCTGAAAAGGGGTTAAGAGACCGAGGGTCTCTTGTTGTAAAGGATTCCTGAACACAAGGGAAGGGTTGTCCCTGTGTGATTCAGACTTTGTAAAAGGATTTTACAAAGAGAGTGGAAAATCTCAAGTGGGTTGCTTGAGTACTGGACGTAGGCACAAGAAGTGACCGAACCAGTATAAATCAAGTTTGCATTTCTCTCTTCCCTTAAACTTCTTTTATTTATTGCTATTTATCTTTTGCCTTTAAAGAAGTTTATTCTGAATTATCTTTTGAGTAATTCATGTTAAGGATGCATTGTTAATCTAAAGAGAGAGAGCAAGATTTAAATTGGGGAATAGTTCTTGTTATCTTAATTCAACCCCCCCCTTCTTAAGATATCTGAGGCCACAAGGTCCAACAAGTGGTATCAAAGCAGGATTCTTGTATAAAGTTTAAAAACTTCAAGAATAGATATGGCCTCAACCAAATTTTCATTTCTTGAAGGAAATTTTATTAATAGGCCTCTTATGTTCAATGGCGAGGGTTATCACTATTGGAAAACCCGAATGCAGATTCTTATTGAAGCCATAGATTTAAATATATGGGATGCCATTGAAGTTGGTCCTTTTATTCCTACAAAGGTAGTGGGAAATGTAATTATAGAAAAACCAAGAGAAGAATGGAATGATGATGAAAGAAGAAAGGTTCAATACAATTTAAAGGCCAAAAATATAATCACTTCTGCATTAGGCATGGATGAATTTTTTAGAGTCTCAAATTGTAAAAATGCAAAAGAAATGTGGGATACTTTGCAAGTAACCTATGAAGGCACAACCGATGTCAAGAGATCTAGAATAAACATTCTTATACATGAATATGAAATGTTCAGAATGTTTCAATATGAGACCATAGAAGATATGCAGAAGAGATTTACTTGTATAGTTAATCATCTTGCATCTTTGGGAAAAATATTTCCTAATGAAGATCTGATTAACAAAGTGTTGAGATGTTTAAGCAGGCAATGGCAACCAAAAGTAACAGCAATTGCAGAATCAAGAAATCTCACTAATATGTCTCTTGCCACTCTCTTTGGAAAACTTCAACAACATGAAATGGAACTTATGAGACTTCATCACCATGAAGAGAATGATATAAAGAGAAAAGGAATAACACTCAGAACCTCATCATCTTTTATTCAAGAAGAAAGTGACAAAGAGGACTTGACTGAAACAGAAGAAGATGATGATGATTTCAGACTCTTTGTGAAAAGATTCAATAAATTTCTGAGAAACAAAAGAAATAAAAGGAAATCAAACATGAATACAAAGAAGAAAGAAGAAGACTCCTCCTTAGCCCCATCATGCTATGAAAGTAATCAACCTTGGCACATGAGATCCGATTATCTTGTCTTTGAAAGAAGAATTGAAAAATCCGACAAGAGGAATCTCAAAGAAAAGAAAGAAAAGAAAGCATAGATCACTTGGGAATGGCATACATCAAAGTTTATTCAACAAACAAAGGCCACGTGAGGTCACTTGTCATTGATTGATTACTTTGATGATTCTTGTCCATAATTGTTAACTTTTGATTGAGTTTTTTTTTATGCTTGTTTACTCCTTAAGTATTTGATTGTCATTAATGTTTTTGATTGATAGTTATGTGGATTGTTGTCTTTGATTATGTTTTGATGATTGCTTTTGTTTGACTGTGTTTAATTGTAAATATTTGATTATATTTGATTGGTGTGTGTTAATTGTTTGATTAATACTTGGTTGAATGAATTAAATACATATTAGTGATGATGATTGATAGTGTTAGATGTATTTAGCATAAACATAGGTTATTTTAGAGAAACTAGCCTAGGATAGGCTCTGGTAATCGATTACCAATCAGTGTAATCGATTACACATGAACAGGCCGCCTGTAATCGATTACAACATCCTGTAATCGATTACCAGAAGGCTTATTGGGCCTGTAATCGATTACCAATACCTGTAATCGATTACAATGCGTCATCTTCTATAAATACTCACGAAATCGGAGCTCGTGCGCAGCCAAAGCTTCCTCCACGTTTTCCTCCATACCTAGAACTTCAAACCTTCGATTCTCACTCGATTCTTCACCAAATCACGTCCCGTAAAGCCTAATCTTCCTCTTTTTCACTCCTCTTTCACTTCCACCGATCAAAATCCAGAAAAACTTCATCAAATGGCAGAGCCATCAAAGAAGAGAAAGGGATCATCTTCCACCGCCACCGCTGCTGCCCATCGCCGTCACGGCCCATCCGGAGCACCCACAGTACCTATTCCTCCTTCTTTGTCATCTCCAAGATCATCAACACTGTTTTCATCCGATGATCAACGTCTACGGTACCTTTCTCAGTTTTCTTCTAGAATAATCTTAGACCCTAAGTACCTAGACGTAGAGTTCTTTAATGATGAAACGTTTGATTGCTATCAAGTGTTTCAAAATTCTGGTCTTGTTGATTTCATGTCATTTAAATTGCCATATTATCCTGAACTTGTAAAGGTCTTCTACTGCAATTTAAAAATTCAGGATGGTATTATTATGTCTGAAGTGCATGGTACTTCTATGGTCATTGATCAGTCACTTTTCTTTTCTTTGACTCATTTACCCAGTCAAGGTGCACCTTTTGAGGGCACCATTGTTGATGACTGGAAATTCGATTATTCGAGTCATGATGCTCGTCGCATGGTCTGCAATGATCAAGCTGACATGACCGGTAGATTGTTGGCCGGGTCATTAACTTTTGATAATCGCATCATGCATTATATCATTGTTAGAATTTTGCTTCCTCGGTCTTCAAATTTAGCACAAGCCTCTGAGGAGGATTTGATTCTTATGTGGGCTTTTCTAACCGGTCGTCAGATCGACTGGGCCCATTTGGTTCGGTACCGAATGCATAAGGCATTACGGGCCAATGCACCTCTTCCTTATCCACACTTGATTACTCTGTTTTTGCGTCATTTTCAAATTCCGCTTGATGATGAACCCTTTGTTCAAGTCAAGCGTTCCTTTGCAATTGGTGCTGGTGCAGTGACCTCCTTTGGGTATCGTAAAGATCGGAATGGACAATGGCTGAAGAAGGATGCACTCCCTCCTCAAGATGAACGTACTCCTTCACCTCCTCCTCAACGTGAAGATTCCGCACTCATGAATGAAGTCCTCTCCGAATTACGGGGTCTTCGTTCGTATGTTGGTGACCGCTTTGACTCGTTAGATTCACGCTTTGCCGGTATGGACATTCGTCTTCACAGCTTGAAGAGGATGTCGGATACATTCGTCAGAGTTTCGATCTTCCACCACCTCCTCCGTCTTCTTAGCTTTAGATTCTGATTATTTATCTTTTATAAGCCGTGTATTTTGGCTTTTAGTTTCTTAGAATTTACATTATTATGCTAAGTACTTTGCTTATTTATCTTGTGGATTTTAAATTTCAGTCTTGGATGTTTTGTGGTTGTTGACATTTTCAGTTATTTGGATTCTGGTTTGATTATTTCTTGTTTGTGAGTTTGGCTTATTGTATTTAATACTCTGATGCTTATATCTTGCTACTCCATTGTTGTAACTATGATGATTTCCGAGATCTTTGGCTTTTTGATGTTGCCAAAGGGGGAGAGAACTTGGGTTAGAAATCAATTAAACTACTCATTAAAGTTAGGCATAGGCATACATGCCAAAAGATAGGGGGAGTAAGGGCTGTTTGAACATGCTATCATCTTGTATATGGTTTGTCTTGATTTCAGGGATTGTCATCATCAAAAAGGGGGAGATTGTAGAAGATCTTTGGTGTTTTGATGATGATCAAAGAGCTTAGAAATCAAGTGATAAAAGTGATCATAAATTCCGAAATATAGGGGGAGTAAACGCACATTTTATCTATACACAATTGGTTGTTGCTTGCTTGAATCTTGATCTCAGGTATTGTATTGTCATCATCAAAAAGGGGGAGATTGTAGATGCAAATGTCTTTGGTGTTTTGATGATGATCATGATGAAGAAAAGCAAATGATGCAAATGATTCAAGAATACAAGCCACAACATCAAGATGATCACTAGTACATTAGGAAGGAAATTCCTAATTGATATAGCAAAAGGTTTGGCCAAGTAATGTATGTTAAAAAGTGTTTTTCAAGAGATTTACTCTCTGGTAATCGATTACCAGAGGATGTAATCGATTACCAGTGGCCAAAAATGCTTTACAACAGCTACTAAATATTTGAATTCAAATTTTAGACTGTGTAATCGATTACACCATATTGGTAATCGATTACCAGCAGTTAATAAACGTTTTAATTCAAATATTAAAGCCTGTAATCGATTACACAACTATTGTAATCGATTACCAGAGGAGATTTTCAGAAAATAACTTTCAAGGGTCACATCTATTCAAATGTTTTTATGAATGGCCATCAAAGGTCTATTTATATGTGACTTGGAAACACGAATAGAGAGAGAGTTTTTGATTGCCCAAAAAGTTTTATCCTCTCAAAAGATTAAGAGAGTTTTTCTAAATTGAAATATCTTATCCTCTCAAAGATTCCTTGGTCAAACGCTTGCATATTCAAATAAGGAATTATGATTGATCTTCATTGTACAATCTGTCTCTTTCAAGAGAGATTTCTTCTTCTTTTCTTTTACTTCTGAAAAGGGGTTAAGAGACCGAGGGTCTCTTGTTGTAAAGGATTCCTGAACACAAGGGAAGGGTTGTCCCTGTGTGATTCAGACTTTGTAAAAGGATTTTACAAAGAGAGTGGAAAATCTCAAATGGGTTGCTTGAGTACTGGACGTAGGCACAAGAAGTGACCGAACCAGTATAAATCAAGTTTGCATTTCTCTCTTCCCTTAAACTTCTTTTATTTATTGCTATTTATCTTTTGCCTTTAAAGAAGTTTATTCTGAATTATCTTTTGAGTAATTCATGTTAAGGATGCATTGTTAATCTAAAGAGAGAGAGCAAGATTTAAATTGGGGAATAGTTCTTGTTATCTTAATTCAACCCCCCCCTTCTTAAGATATCTGAGGCCACAAGGTCCAACATCATCTTCAAATACCAAATCATTTCCAGCATCATTATCATCATCTTGATCCATCTCTCCCACGAGCCATTCATTGCATACATCAATATCATTAAGAGAAATTGGATCAATTTCATCTCTTGCATTATATCTTTGCTTCAATTGTTGGTTGTATTTGACAAACACCAAATCATGCAACCTCTTATGCTCAAGCCTATTTCTTTTTTTGGAATGAATCTACAACATAACAAATAAATGTTGATTTCAATCTCAAATATACTCCAAATAAAACTTGATCATCAAAATTAAATAAAATTAAAAAGTATAGTTAGAGTTTTTTCACAATTACTTGCTCAAACACACTCCAATTTCTTTCACATCCTGAAGCACTGCAAGTCAAACTCAAAATCTTAATAGCTAGCTTCTGCAAATTTGGAGTTTGTGACCCAAACATTCGCCACCAATATGCTGCAATACCAATTACCAACCAAGAGCATAACTTAGAATTCTGAATTATAAAACTAATACATAAAAAAAATAGTATGATAAAATTTTCTTACTAGGAGAATGGGTTTTCCTTTGAGCCATTGCAAAGTCGGAACCAAAGTGGTCAGCACCAATCTTGTAAAGATGCAACTCGGTTAGAATTTTCTGTTGCACATCAAATTGTGGAATCAACTTCTTAATGCACTCAAACAAACCATTGGTGACCTCAAAATCAAACTCCAAGTCAGTGTTGTCATAAAAGAACTCTGGATTTAAGAAGTGGGCAGCTGCATGCAATGGCCTATGAAGCTGACAATTCCATCTTTTATCAATGATTGCAAACACATCTTTGTACTTGCTTTCATTGTTGTTGAAAGACTTGATAATTGTTTCTTTTGCCTTGTCCATTGCTTCATAAATATAGCCCATGGCTGGTTTCCTTTCACCATCCACAAGACGAAACACTTTCACAAGTGGAGCCATGACTTTAAGAGTGTAAACCACACTATTCCAAAAAGAAGGCATGAGCACTACCTTTGCAGCTTCTTTTCCCTTAGGCTCCTTAGATAGCTTGTTCAAGGTCCATTCATCAGAAGTAAACATTTTTCTAATATTGGCTTTCTCTTTGTGAAGCCTTTCCAAGGTTAGATAAGAAGTGGCAAATCTAGTAATAGCATGTCTCACCAATTCCCTCTTCTTTGTAAAATTTCTCAACAAACTTAAGGTACTAGAATGGGCATAGATAAACCCAACTAGATTAATTGCCCTTCTAATTGTCTTCCTTATCAAGGGAAGCTTCCCAATATCTTCAAGCATCAAATCAATACAATGAGCTGCACAAGGAGTCCAATAAATATGTTTCCTTTTCTCCTCCAACAACTTACCCGCTAAAACATAGTTGCTCCCATTATCGGTTACAACTTGAACAACATTCTCTTCTCCAACTTCCTCCACAATGACATCAAGCAACTCAAAAAGCTTTTCACTTGTCTTTACAAAATCAGAGCCATCAACAGACTTCAAAAACATGGTACCAGCTTGAGAGTTAATCAAAAAATTAATGATGCATCTTTGTTTCCGATCAGTCCAAGCATTGGACATAATAGTACAACCATACTTGACCCATTGCTCCCTATGGCCTTTCATCAAATTTTCAGTATATTCAACTTCCTTCTTCAAGAGTGGAACTCTGATGTCATGATAGCTAGGAATGGGCAAATGTGGCCCATATTGACCAATGGCTGCAACCATGTTCTCAAAGCTTTTCAATTTAATGAGGTTGAATGACAAACCTGCTTGGTACCAAAAGCGAGCAATATGTTGATGCACCTTCAATACTTCATTCTTATCCATTGACTCTCTTATGTTCATTTGCCTCAGCATCTCCATTTTTCTCCGATTGATTGCATTTTCTGGATTCTTACAAAATTTTTCCATTGGTCCTTTTTTAGTCCCACACTTTGTCTTTGCACTTGCAGCAGCATTACAAGAGTCCGCAAACTCATCTTCTTCACTTCCATCATATCCAATCGGTTCACCAAATTCAAAGTCTCTTATATTTGCCATATTACCACTGCCAGAAGTACTGTAAGTGGTCCCACTTTTTTTTGTAGCCATATATTCCTTCAACTCTTCGACTACATTTGGGGGAGTTTTCTTGCAAGCTACAACATTGCCCGACTTCCCAATCAGGTGTTGTTTGGCTCAGGTTATTCCTCCCTTAGTGATTTTTCCACAGAAATTACAAACAATGGTGTTTGTATCTCCTTCCACTAGTGAATGGCAATATTTCCAGCCTGGGTCTACCTTATTTTTCCTCGTTGCACTTGCAGTAGCAGCATTGGATGATGGTTCAGCCATTTAAAAGAGGTCTGAACAGAAAAAAAAAATTGTGGTGTCAAATACGAAAAAAAAAGGGACTGTTAACAGTAAAAAAAGGTGTGAAATAGCAAAAGGAAAAAAAAAGCTGTAGACAGAAAAATGGGGTGTCAAACAGCAAAAAGCCCAAAACAAAATTAAAAAAAAAGAGCAGGTCTGACCCGCGTCTTCTTCTTCTTCTTCTTCGTGACTTCGTCTTCTTCCTTCGCGCGTCTTGTTCATGCGTTGCCGGGGCTCGTCGCCGCCGTTTGTGCTTGCCGGGGCTCGTCGCGATGCGTGCGCGTGCGAACTGCGGGAAGGGGTGGTGTCGCGGCGGCGACTGGGTGCGGCGGGGTGCGGGAGTTACGCAGGCAGAGAAGGTTTTGAAGGTAAGCTTTTGGAGGGACGCAGGTAGGCTGAAGGCAAGCTTTTGGAGTCTTTTATTTAATGAATAACCGGGTAGGGTTGGGTTGGGTCGGGTGGCCCAACTCCTACCGCGGACAAAAACCCACCAAATTCCGCCATTTCCGCCATTTTCGCCACCCCGCCACGACCGCCATGGCGCCGCCATCCCAAACCCGCAACGCCACCGCTATTCGGTGGCATTTTTTCGAAAATCCGCCACAGAAAACCGCCATGGCGCTGCCATGGCCGCCATTTAACAACACTGATACTAATCATTGGTTTCATCAATTCATGCTAATTAGAAGGAAAAAAAACTCAATTTCTAGGGTTCACACTTAACACAAGAACACATCAATTTCACAACAATTTTGCATTGGGACATCAATTGGTTTGTCAAACATAGTCAATTCGTGATTAAAAGCATATGAACATAATTGAATTTCATAAAACAACCTAAAATAACCCAAAATTGATCCTCTAGGGATCCCTACACATGTTCATTCTAAGCCCCATCGGTGAGTAACTCATCATTTACCTCGATGTAGTCGCTCAAGCATTTTTTTTGTTAACAATGGCATTTTCGGTGCTGTCTAGAGCTCCTCCTTTGGTTGCTCTATTAGGATTCTTGAGCGCCAGAGAAAAGGAGAGAAACTCAAAGAAGCATAGAAATGTTTTGTAAAAACTATTTTGATGGCTAAAAGAGTTATTTATATCCATAGGTACTCTGAGCCTATTATTTGTTCTATTTTTTTCCCTTATTTTATTATTTTATAAAACTACTCTATTTTACTCTGATAACTAAATAATTAAATAAACATCCCTTTTTTTTCTAAAACACTCTTTTTAATTAAACATAAGGCAGATAAATATTTCTTTATTTTCTTAAGGCAGGTTTGGACACATTGTTGTCTAGATTTGAAATATCCACCCAAAGGTAGCATTGCACTCCATGCTCCTCACCTTACAGCCAAGTAAGTTTGTGGATTGTCTATGCAACAAACCGCTTAGTAACATTGACAAGTTGCACAAATAAGTCAAAGGCTACATCCAGATGGAGGAGATGTCCAAGTTCAAAAATAAGGTCCGACAAGTCGAACAGAGGTACCAAGACTGACTCACACAAGTTGGACAAGAGACATAAGTCAGATAAATGTCAGCCTCTCCCAAAAGGGCCCAGGTATGAGCGCTACACACCCTTAACAGCAAATCACATTAGAATCCTTGAGGAAGCCTTCAATGCAGAGGTACCCATAAAACTAAAAAAGATGATGGAACTCACAAACTGAAAAGGGGTTGAATTGGTTTCTAACTCAAATCAAACTTTAAAAAACCAAATATAAAATTTCTTTTCCAAGGATCGTATCACAAACTTTTGATAAACCAATATTTAATCAATCACCCTTAATACAAAAATCTTTTGTTCAAGTTGTTTCACAAAAATATATTTTATTTAACCTTCAGTAAATTGATCAAGACTATAATGAGAAAGAAAAATAAGATCAAGAGAAGATGTACACCAATTTTTATATTGGTTCACTCTCTCTTTCTAGAGAAGCTAATCCAATTATCTAATCTAAACTAAATTAGATTTTCACTAAGCATATAGAATCCTTACAAGCAATGTCAGTCAATCTCAGTTCTTACCCTAGAAAAAGAGACTAAGCTACCCAACCCTAGGGTCCTTTGTGAATAAGAGCCTAAGAGAAACATACCCTTAGTCCAAACTAGAAAAACCTATTCTAGCATGCCTTCAAAAATTCATGCATATACTAACAACATGTAAAACACACAAAAAATTGAGTCAAGGAAAGATACAACCTAATCAATCATATGCAAGAACCTTTGCTTGAGTGAATAAGTGTCTTCTTGAACTTAAGAGAAATTCACAACTCACTTTTTACCATGAGGGCTTTAGAAAAACTAAGTCTAGAAATTGTGAGTCGCATACTTATTCTATGCACTTTTTCTTCTCATTTTCTTCTTCTATCTGTTGTTGTTAAAGTAAGAACATAATGTGGTTATTTATAGAGAAAACAGTTATAATCGCCTGTAAGAACACAATGTCGATAGGCCGAAACCTGATGATGATCCCATATATCATATGACATTGATGATCCCACAACTTTTCCTCAAGCATATGCATGTGTCGTGGGATGCAACTATGTGTTGGGGTGTGCAATGATGACGTCCCCTTGTACGTACATAAAGCATGACGATCTTGGGGAAATAGCAGACAGTGCTCAATGTCTGAACATCATTGTTAAACAATTATGGACTATGTAAGTAAATTTAAATTACAATCCATTACCTAATTGATTGTTTTAAATTGGTGCATAATTTAATTTATTTTAACAACAATAGTCATATGAATGAGTTAAGTCTACGATCGGGGAATGCCTCTGTGTATGGATTCCTTGAGTCATAGTTCATACAAAGATCTGGGCAATCGCCGTTTGAATTTGAGGATCATATTAAGAAATGGATGCAGTCGACGTTGCAGTCTACCTAGGAGCCTACTTGAATGGGTAAGTAAAACTGAATGAATCTATTTAAATAATGTATTCATTATAATAACTTAATGTTCTTCAATGCAATTGGTGTTGGCAACTGGTGATAATATCTTCTAAGGACAATTTTTGTCGCATGGTTATGTTCCTTGCAAAATAAGTCTGACAACTACTTGAAAGAAATGTTTAACAAGTTAGTTCTAATTAATTTGTAACACATTTACTTTATCATTAGTATTTGACATCAATATTTTAATTGTACAATATACGTGCATGTTACTCTTAACCAATGCTTTGAAGGGATTCAACGATAATCACATAAGTAAATCCAAGGCAACTGCTAATTGGATTCTAGTTAAAGTAAATCATTTAAACAATGCTTGATCTCTTCAAAATGACATTTTATTACTTTGTACACTAATTTTTGGATAAATTTGAACATCTTATTGAATTTAGTGTAATAAGCAAAGAGGAAGCATCGAGTGTGGCTATTACGTCATGCATTGGATGTCAACCATAGTCCTAAGAGGTTTCAAGGATAATTGGGAAATGGTAATTGTTTAGTTCAAAACTAATTTCGTTTGTTATAGTTGTTATTATTTACACTTATTAAGTTATATTTTATTATATCATACAATATCTTACTTATCCAACACTATTGGAACCAGAGAGAATAAAGACAATTCGCATTCAGTGGGCAAGATGTTTAAGAGTTAAAATTGAAACACTAAGTAGTGTTTAAGAAATTTTGCAAATGTTATACTTATGTAAATCTTAAGTTATAGATAATATTTATATATTGACATTATTGTATTTATTAGTATTTATTCAATAATAATTTGAATATAATATATACAGTCTGGATTGATTTGGTTTTGGTCTGGATTGGTTCTGTGTTTAATTTGTAGGCTTGGGTTCATTTAATAAATAAACAAAATATTAACAATATTTTAAAAAAAAAATATTGGTTCTCCGCAAAACTGATGTTTTATTGTGCTTTACAACTATACAACATCGGTTTTGGCAGAACTAATATTGTTTATGCTTTTGTTTTTGCTATTTGTTACTATTATACCATATTGGTTTTGGGGAGAATTGATCTTGTATAGTGAATTTCAACATCGATTTTTATGATTGATGTTAAAAATGACCTACTTTTAACAATGATCATTTCAACATTGATTCAAAACATTAGTAGGTGGTGGTAATGTGAAACATAATAATAGCATCCCCCATAAGGGCATATCTAAAAACTAGTCAAGCTCAGTTTAAAGTAGGCACAAAAGGTTAACGCTAGTGGAGTAAAGAATATGGGGAAAATCCTACTTTAGTTACCTGTACAAAGGGGAAGAGAGAGGATTTTCTTAATGCAACTAATCTGGTGGATTTGTTGTCCTATAGATGATTGCACTTTTCAATCTAGAACATAAGATGGTAGCATCTTTCAATGTTGCTACATTGTCCCAATCTGGATTGCACCTAAAATCATAAGTTCATAGGATCATAGTACCCAACACATACAGCCCCTCACATATCACCCTCCTCACCTAGCATAAACAAAAACACCGTCACCTACACGCCACAAACCAAAGCATCATCAACTCCACCATCATACTTGTAAACCACCACAACATGCCAACACCAACACTCCAACTCGTGTTGTTCACCAGACCAATAAGCTACTATGACGAGCCAAAAGCAGTGTAGCCAACCAGAATGAGGCACCAAACCAAGCCTAAAACGGCACCAGTGAGCCACAATAGCACCGCAATCCCCTGGTTCTACCTTTCAACTTTCAAAAGCTAAAGCATTTTGTGTCTTCGTCTCTTACATTTTGTTGTTATTACGTTTTATTATTTTTAGTTTTGTTTCTTACTGCTTTATGTGCTTTGTTCATATAATTTCTAAACTATCTGATGCATGTGTCTTTCGTGCCATCTAGTTTTCCTTTTATTATTGTCTTGTGATGTTTAAATATGTGGCTTGATTGTATATTTTACCACCAAATTTTTATAATTACGTAAATTTTACCATTCAAGTTTTAATTTTACAAATGTTATCAATTTTCTAAAATTTTACCACTTCGTTAAAGTTTTTCCAGTATCTCCATCTTTCGTACGTTAAGGCTTGTCTTCTTTCATGTCACATTTTGCTTTCTTCTCCTTTTTTTCCTGTGGTTAATGGATCCCCCTTGTTGAGAAGCATCATGTTCTTCTACATGATTGTTAGTGTTCGTCGTCCTTGTTAAAGGCACCTGGTTTTAAATCCCAAAATCATTTTTTTTCTTCTCAGAACTTGTTTAATCGTCTTTTTTTTACAAATTTTTTAATTATAAAATATCACTGCCTCAATAAAGTTTATAGATTCTAACATAATTTTTTAAAAACTGAGTTCGCTGTAACATCAAATACAAACAAAAGATAGGGTCACAGGCAATTTTCATACAACTGCAGCAACAAAAAATTGTAATTACCATAAAAAAGTATAAAATTGACTCAACATTCTACCAAATATATGGGTCTGTAACGATTTCATGATTTAGCACTTAATTACCTTTAATTTTGGAGGGAAACTAACGAAGTTGTAAAATTTGTGAAAATTGAATAATACAATGATAAAATTCATAAAATTGAAACTTCGATGATAAAATTTACAAAATTATAAAAAGTTCGGTTGTTAAATGTGTAATTAAAAAAAATAATTTTTTTTAATTACTAAACAATGTGATTTTCTTGCTAGTTTTTTTTTTTTATTCATTCTATTGGTCTTTAGTTTATTGCCTTTGGTTGAGTCGAATTCTAACTTAAATATATTTCAGTTAATAAGTTTCGTTTGCTGATAATAATAATAATAATAATAATAATAATAATAATAATAATAATAATAATAAAGGTTTAGTAGTTAAAAATATAAATATAATAACCATTTTTTTCAATAGCAA
Organism: Glycine max; assembly: GCF_000004515.6. Taxonomy (NCBI): domain Eukaryota; kingdom Viridiplantae; phylum Streptophyta; class Magnoliopsida; order Fabales; family Fabaceae; genus Glycine; species Glycine max. The sequence continues at coordinate 29,267,702 of NC_016089.4, forward strand.
CTTTAGATGCATTTTAATTTGTTTATTGTGAAAGCTAATGACAATCACTTTGGATGTAATTCGGATTTGATTGTCATCAAAACTTTTAAAATAAAATAAATTTAAAAAGATAAAAAATATTATACACAAAATACATTTGATTCTTCATTACACCTGCAGATAGGTTAGAGTAGGAGATTACCTTTGTTGTGCTAAAAAGGTAAAAAAATATAAAGTAGAAAGATAAAAAGACATATTAATAATCCTCTTTTACATAATAATAAGTTTCTTTTTAATAATAAAAAATTTCTCATGTTAAAAAAATAATAACAGCAATAAATTAAAATATCTAAAAAAAATTATTTCCTTCTTTCTTTTTGAGTGGTAAAATAAATTATTTTAAAGTTCTTAAAATTTGCATATTTAATTTGAGGTAACTGTCATAGGACGAACGTTGTAGCATACTAATATCTTTCCTATGAATAATTGACTTCTAAACCCAAATTATGGTTTGTAGACTATTTTCTTTAAAAAGTTTACATAACATTCCTTAATGAATCATGGTGACGACTCCTCTCATATTTAACATATTTTTTCGGTTCCACCACAACCCCACATCAGCATATTTTTAGATTCCCTGGGCCTTGGTACTATCTAAAATTATATACTATAATTTGGAGTTTGGGTATAGGGTAAAATATGAAACGGTAAACACTAGTTCAGAGGAATGTATAAAAAGACTTGAATGCTCATTCTGTTTGCATTAAAACAAAATCAAAGTTAAATATCTAAAACCAACCTTGACTAGACAATACAAATCAGTTTCAAGTAAGCATAAGGACAATTAGTTACAATGTTCTCATTTATCTTTGTCGACACTGTTGAACTTGATTGAATCCTCTTTCACATTATTATCCAATTATTCATTGCTGGAGCAACAAGAAATGAAAAACACTAGTGCCCAGTTCCGCATGCATGACAAAACACCCATATGTTGTTGTTGTTGCACAAATCATGTCTTTGCAACTTCCATGTTCATTAATCTTTGCTTTTTCGGCAACGGTTGGTTTTGTGATTGTGAATCATTGAAATCATCATTTAATCTTCTATCTCCACACGGATTGGTGAATTGAATATCCTCCATGTTTCTTTGTTATTTCAATACACGGATTCCTCATTTTATATAGACTAGGACAAAATGCAAACCCATTCATGTAAAGTCTACATGGTTCCATTCATTTTCTAAAAGTGTTTCATCTAAATAATCTTTGAGTTTTGTCTATCGTGGACGCTTCCATACATTTTTTAAAAGTTTTTCATCTGAATAATCTGAGTTCTATCTGCCGTGAATCAAAAAGACTTGTATACAATATCTTTGAGTTCTAAACAAATTGTCACACACTTCTTCATTGCCATTGATGATCAAGATGGGTTTAAAATAATAACAATATATCTGTTTCTAGGCCGGTCCCATGACAAGACAAATAGCTACTGCTGGAAATTTGTTGCGGAACCAGAAAGAAATTGATGGTGCCTAAGTCTGGAACTCAAACCACTCTAGAATCATAGAGTCTGGCAAATAAAAGAAGGTGTTTCCAGCCTCATGCAGCTCCTATTAGTAGCAAATAATTCATCAAAGTTAGATAGTAGAACTTCTATAAACAAATCAACTTCTAAATTCTAAAAGTTAAACTACCTGATTCAGTAATATGCTTCTACATGAGGAAGTCAGGGATACACAACGATTTGCAAAGAAATATTTCAAATTTGGAGGAATCCTTCTAATTTCTTGAAGATGAATACAATAATCCAAACTCAACTTAGTTAAGAAACGGCATTCTTTGATGCATTCAGGAATAACTGAAATTGTTATATGTTAGGTCTAACTCCTTCACATTAGCAAAACATGGGAGAAATATTGAAAAAAATTCATCTAACAAGTTGCAGTTTATAAGACAAAGACGTTGAACGTTGGAAGACACAATTAAGCTCACTTTTTCTGAACCCTCATCCTCCTTAGGTAACACCCACCCTTCCCGTTTAATAGCTACAATCTCAGCCAGTTCTATCATTATGAAAATGACTAATGTGACACCATCTACCCCATACATATATGTACTAATAAAAGGAAAAGTAATCATAATTAATTAAATTTTTTTAAAATATATTTAAATAAAATCTTTTCTACAAGGTAAAAGACTTACATTCACTTTCTTTTACATCACATTCAAACTTGTCCAAATAAATAATTAAGTCATCTCGGCTCAAACAAGGTCGCTTAAGACTTTATATAATTAATATAAAAACTTATACCCCAATGTCACATTCTATCAGAGCATTGTGTCCCGACATCCTTCAGCACAAAGTTCCTTAAAACAATTCACCTAGTCATCTGCTCTCCCAAACACAAAGTTCAAGATCATCACAGGATCCAAACACAAACAACACACAGGGAGTAAGTTATTACATTCCTAACTAATAGAGAAACAAGACAACTAGATATACATATCATATAAATGAGATACAACTTACTTAAACATAACTCACGTAATTCCACCACTTTGTCATTTAAAATTCATTTTTCAATTATCAATCACATTACACATGAATCACACACTCCGATCAAGACATAATAACACATCAATTTCATAATAAACAATTAGCAAGTGTATGCAACAGTTATGCTAAGACTCAAGCCTATATGCAATGTGGTACCATGTCAGTGAAAAACTATCCTAGGGCACTTAGGATTACATAACAAGACACACCACAACATGGGTATGTTAGGTTACTCTCACTAAGTAAAATCATAGGGAGATCAGTCAGGGTCACGTTGTTTTGCGGGAATGCTCCAACCATGTGGGATTGGCAAAGGCTTAAAGGAACACTCAAACCGGGTGTATTTACCCTCAAGGCCTACACTTCGAAGAGTTCGTTAGGGTCTCTCCCTCCTGATTCAGGTCCAACCCCTAAAATAATTTTTGCATGCAGACACTGCTCATGAATTATACAATACTCATGACCTCACACTCGTGTTTTAAACACGTTTAACACATTGCGCTATAATTTAACATTGGTTTCTAAATAAGAAACATACACTTTCTCTTTAAAAGTGGTTCCTAAATAGGAAACCTACACTTTTTTTTAACACTACGCATCAACATTTTTCTCAAGATAACACTGATCGGGTTATTGTATGATTCACTGCTCACAACACAAGTAATATCACATCAAGTGTTAACCACACACTTATTCACAACTAAAACTTGTTCACAATTTCACATCTCATAATGTCACAATCCACCATCACATGTTTACATGTATATCAGAGATTAACACATGTTCAACTTTGCACTTATACTCAATCTCAATAACAATATTATAATCTCAAAGCAACATGTTATTCTACAATTCATCAAAAATTTAATTTATAGACACTGCTCATGAATTATACAATACTCACGACCTCACACTCGTGTTTTAAACACGTTCAACACATTACGCTACAATTTAACATTGGTTCCTAAATAGGAAACCTACACTTTCTCTTTAACACTACGCATAAACATTTTCTCAATATTAACACTGGTCAGGTTATTGTATAATTCACAGCTCACAACATAATTATTGTCACATAAGTGTTAAACACACACACTTATTCACAACCAAATATCATACTCACAATTTAACATCTCATAATGTCACAATCAATCATCTTATGTTTACATGTATCTTGTAAATTGACACATTCCACTTTGTACTACTTAATCTCCATAATATTATAATATCATTATAATAATTTATTACACCTCATAACTCATATACACATCACATAGTAATCATATTTGCATGACACAAAACATATATATATATATATATATATATATATATATATATATATATATATATAGTAAATCAAGCTACATTATTTTTTAATCAAAAGAGTTTTTATAACAATTAATTTAATATTACATCAAAAGAAATTATCACTAGGCATTAACCTTACAATTTTCTTTAATTTATTATTTTAGTATTACAATAAATATACACATAACATGTTGACCATTGTCACGGAAAAAATTAGAACAAGATTATAATTTGTATAAAATAAGTCATTGAATAAGATTATTTAGAATATAATTCACGTTAATATAAAGAGCTCAATTTTTTAAGAGTTCACACTTAACACAAGAACACATCAATTTCACAGCAATTTCTCATTGGAACATCAACTGGTTCATCAAACATATATAATTCATAGTTATAATTATAAGGATAAAATAAAAAATTACAGAAATATCTCAAAACTCATTCCAATTGATACTCTAAGGATTCCTACACATGTTCTCACTAATCTCCAATTGTGAATAATTTCATCCCTTACCTCGATGTGTTCTCCGTTATCAATTGTGGCGTTTATGGTGTTCTCTAGAGCTCCTCCTCCAGTTGCTCTGTTAGGGTTCCCAAACGTTAGAGAGAAGGAGAAGGAATTGAAGCCTCCATTCCATGGTCCTACGTAGGATGCATCTTTCTCCTTTCACAGACATTTTTTTGTAAATCCCAACGGTGAAGTTGTGTGGAGTTAAATAATGAACTGCATATAAAAATTTCACGACAATCCAACAGTTAATGAGTTTTGGATTGTAGTTTTACCGAGACAGTTCTGGGTTTTTACGGGAAAGAAAAAGTTACAATGCGAAGGATATTTCTGTCAGCTTCGACATCTTTTCGTAATTCCCAACGACGAAAAGGCTTGGAATTGAGTTGTGAACCTGGTGCATAAATTTCACAACGATCCAAGTGAATGAGTCTGAGATCTTCATTTTCTTGAGATAGGTTTGGTGGTATGCGAGAAAAGAGAGGATTTTGGGAGGAGGAGAGGGAAAAACGAAATTGAGAGTAAGAGGAGGCATCATCAGTGTGAAAACTGACCTAATACGTCTCTATTTATAGTTAAGATACTTACAACTTATTATTTACTCTATTTATTTATTTTTATTATTTTATAAAAAAGAACTCTATCTTATTCCCTATCAAATGAATAAATAAAATATTTTTTTAAACCATTATTTTAATTAATAAAATTATTTCTCCTTATTTATTTAATTACAAAAGTCTCATTATATTTTTTAAAACTCTATTTATTTATAAATAACAATTTTTTAAAAATTAATTTACGAAAAATGGGATGTTACAACCAGGGCCAGACTTTCAACAAGGCAACTAAGGTCATGGCCTAGAGCTCCCAAATTTATAAGACCCCTAATTTTTTTATAGTATTATTAATACAAATTATTTTTTAAAAGTCCATAGTCCATTTTTTAGTTTTTATAAATGAAAAGTCACTCAAGAATGACTCAATAAATTTCTTAGTAGTTGAGCATATAATTTTTATTGGCTACTTGTACGGTTCCAACGTTAATGCAATTCAATTTTCTTTTGAAAAAGAAACATCATTTTTGGATAAACCTCTATGTTTCCTCTCTAGTCTCTCTCATTCTCATTCTCTCTATTCTCAATTATCTACTACTACATTCTAGCAATTATTTGACTTTTTGACTTTCATATAATCATATTCTAATTGGTGAATTGGTATACCCCATACCAAGTGACCAACTCTAATACTCCATATCCAAGTGACGAGAAGAGAATACTCACAAATGTTGCTAGCATCTCAAATTCTCAACTGGTTTGATCATTTCACTCATTTGTTTTTGCATTTTAATTTATAAAGCAATTGATTGAATTGAATGAACATTAACAAATTACAATTGTTACATCTCATTTTTTTATTGTTTATCGTTGTAGGTGCAAGCAAAGTGATTGTCACTATCGTTTGGATTTTGGATACTCGTAGATGTGACAGAGCATAATCATAGCTTAAAGAAATTTTCATTCACGAATTTAATTTTTTACTTTCCAGGTTTTATTGTTTCATTATTATCTTCTTTAAATTTTAAAATAATTTTGCTTGTTATTTTTATTTTAGTCTATCAGTAAAATATGTCAAATAGAAAGTATGCATCTGGTTTTGAAAAATTGAAAAAAAAGAAGAATTGAATAATTGATTCAATCTCAACAAGATGTTCTTCATAAATTTGTTATTATTCATAAAAAGGATGTTACAACTAACATACAAATATGACAGAAAATTCTCCTCTAGAAATTCCAAATAATATTAATACGGTAGAACAAAATATTGATAATGAAAACATTCAAGAGGTAGAAAATCTTAACAATATAAATAGTCCTAATCCTAGTCAAGAACAAGAGGATAATGAAAATTTACAAGAAGATAGTTTAGAAACAAATAAGGAGCTCAATAGTACATCAAATGAAGTTCTTAAAAATATTTATGATCCAAGACAATGGAAAAATATTGATGAAAACTTTAGAGATTTAATTGTTGACAATGGTCCAATTAGATATAATGATATGCAGTATCCAAAAGATGAAAACAATAGACATTTTTCTTCATTTTACTACCAAAAAGTAATGCCAAATGAAGAAAAATATGATTGAAGATGGATAGTGTATTCAAAGGATTTAGATAAAGTGTATTGTTTTTGCTACAAGTTGTTTTGCTCAAAAAGTAGTGTTTGTATTGCTAATCAATTAGTTAATGAAGGTACTAGAGATTGAAAAAATATTGGTTCCAAGCTTAAGAGTCACGAAACAAGTGATGAACATGTAACTAATATGGATAAATGGATCGAATTAGAAACAAGATTGAGAAAGAAAAATACAATTGATAAGGAAATCCAAGAATAAATTAATAAGGAGAAGGAACATTGGGAGAAGGTTTTGATAAGGACTAGAACTATAATTAAATATATTTCTAAAAACAATTTAGCTTTTCGTGGAACAAATGAAAAATATACCAAAAAGGCAATGGAAACTTTTTGAGTTTGATTGAGTTGTTAAGCGTGTTAGCGGAATTTGATCCAGTTACACAAGAGCATGTTAAGTGTATAAAAAACAGTGACCTTCATAATCATTACTTGAGTAAGACTATACATAATGAACTTATAGAATTATTAGCTTCTCAAATAAAAAATATTGCACTAAAAAAAGTTAAAGATGCAAAATATTTTTCTATCATTCTTGAGGTGTGTTGATACTTTCAGTTGTTCCATCAAAATAGAAGAATACTTTTTAGAGTTTTTACAAGTCAATGAAACAACATGAAAAGGTCTTTTTAGGAACTTACTCGGGCATTAAAAAAATATGACATTGATATTAATGATATAAGGGGTCAAGGGTATGATAACGGGTCTAATATGAAAGATAAAAATCAATGAGTACAAAAGAGATTACTAGACATAAACCCTAGAGCATATTATACCCCTTGCGATTGTCATAATTTGAATTTAGTTCTAGGTGATATGGACAATTCATGTACAAGAGTTGTTTCTTTTTTTTTTTTGGAGTTTTGCAACGCCTTTATTCTTTGTTTGCTTTTTTGACCAAACAGTGGAAAATCTTACAAGAAAATATATCTAAGTTTTCAGTTAAATCACTATCTCAAACTAGATGGGAATGTAGAATTGAAAGTGTCAAAGCCATAAAGTTTCAAACACCAAAAATAAGGATGCACTTGTTCAATTATCAAAAACTAGTGAAGATCCTAAGATAAAGAGTGAAGGCATATGTTTAGCAACTTATGAGATGGAGAATTTTGAATTTTTATTGGGAATGAATATTTGGTATGACATAGTTTTTGTTGTGAATTTTGTAAGTAAGATCATGAAATCTAAATATATGCATATAGATGTTACTATAGATCACTTAAGAGGCCTTATAACTTATTTGAAAAATTATAGGGAAAATGGTTTTCCACTTGCATTAGAATCCACCAAAGAAATAACTATTGAAATGGATATAGAGTCCAAGTTCAATGAAAAACATAAGATTCATAAGAAAAAAACATTTTGATGACCTTGTTAGTGATAAGATAGCTCATTCTGTTGAAGATTCTTTTTGCGTTGATTATTTTTTGTATATATTAGATCAGTTTATGTCTTCTATTGAGAGTCGATTTGAATAATTTTTAGAATATGAAAACATGTTTATATTTTTATTTGATTCAAATAAATTTAAAACTTTGAGTGAAGATGAATTAATTGAAAAAATATTACATCAATCTTGAAAAGATTTTGAGTTTTGAGGATCATTCTGATGATGGTCTTGATTTGTTTTCAGAATTAAAGTTATTGAAAGAAGTTTTAACAAATGAAATTAACGCACCATTAAAAATATTGAACAATATAAAAAGGTTAGGTTTTTTCCAAATACATACATTACTTATAGGATACTATTAACATTACATGTAACTGTTGCGACTGCTAAAAGAAGATTTTTAAAATTAAAATTAATTAAATCATATTTGATATCAACCATGCTACAAGATAGATTGAATGAACTAGCTATGTTATCTATTGAGAATAAGGTATTAGAGTTACTTGATTATAAAACTTTAATAAATAATTTTGTAGCTCAAAAATTAAGAAAAATAACATAAAAATTATTAGTCTATATTAATATTATAACATAGCCCCTGTTTTTTTTTTTTTTAAAAAAAAAGTCTTCTGTCTTAATTTCCACCTAAGACCCCGAAATTTCTAGATACGGTCCTGGAAATGACCCGGATCAAAATGGAAGCATAAGGCAAATTGTCTGCAATCTAAGAGAAACACCCTGACTTAATTCTTTAAGCCGAGTAAGATTTTGAAATGAAAGTGGGAATTCTCCTATAGAAGTTCCTGACAACGTGAGTTCTGTTATATTTTCCATCTTTTCTAATATTTATAGAAAACTCTCAAGACTGACACAGTTCCAAAGTTTGAGTTGTTCAACAGAGGTCAATTGGAGGGGTGGAAGACTCTTCAGCTTGTGGGATTCAGAGGCGTCCAAGATTTTAAGTTTTTCCAAGAGCTCAGCAGAATAGTGGATTGTAGATAAATTCTTACACTCTCGAAATGATAATTTTCCCAAATGTCGGAGATAAGATACATTAGGTATATGTGTTATATACTTGTCACATTCACCAACTTTTGCAACGTTAAAAAAACAAGGAAAAAGGGGCAGATTGACAAAGAGATTACCGCCCAAGACATTTATAAAACATGTTGAAAGTATGAGCATTATTGTTATTGATGATCATTAAGTGTAATTTATCTTATGCATTTTAGTGACACTCTAAACTCAATTATTATATGTTTCTGGTTACTTGTTCTCTATGTTTGCATGCATATTTTTGTTAGAGTAATGTTAAGAGGTTTTGTCTTGAATAAAGACATTATGTTGGACCAATTATGTACTATTAACTAATGGTCATATTAAGGAGAAGACCAGTACATGGAAGGGATTATGTCGATTAAGTGATGTACAACCGCCATGACTCGAATTGATTCTATTCTTAATCACGAAATTATGATGTATCCAATGTATAGAACTATTTAGTCATTTTAATGCGCATTATGTTAATTTAATCTATTTATTTATTTAGTCCATAATATTTAATAATGTCCCATGAGCCAAGTGGAAAAATGAGAATTAATGTCTCATGTGAGAAGCATGTGACTTATGTAGGGATTAATAAATAAATAATTAATAATTAGAGACTAAATTGTAATTGGGTTAAATAGGGAAAGTTTCTAAAAGTAACTGCTACTTGATGGGAGTAATTTAAAAAGGGATTAATATCCACTAACGTGAAATAAGGTCGCCTTCTTGACAGAAAGTGTTTTCTCTAATCTATCACAAACGTAGAGAAACACAAATAATAGTCAAGATAGTGAAATCTTGTTTCTCTCCTCTTCTGATGAAATCAAAGTACACCAGATAAGTCTCACTGTGGAGAAAAGTATACACTGTTTGTTTATTATTTATGAGGATCATAGATTTAAAGATCATGTTGGTTTCTTATCGTTGTTAATCTAGAGAACCCTTAAACTTTTTACTTCTTTTTCTACCTCATATTTGTTTTTTTTTTTTTTATTTCTTCATCTATTTGTTGATATTGGACGCATGCAAGGTTAACCATTCGAATTGGTTACATATTCGCTACACTTTTAGCAAAATTTAAGATGGATGCCATGGTTGTTTTCTTCTATTTCTGCCAACAATGTATAGAAGCAATAAATGTGGTAACCCACTAGGTGAACACCAATGCCAATATATAACATGGGTAGTTTTGTGATAACATTGAGACAATCTTCTCAGTTACGTTAAGGAAGCAATTAGCAACGTCTATTTTTTATCCCTTAATTTACTTTCATTAACAACATTACATGTGTCAAAATTGTCTAGATCAATTGTTTTTCACGAGTTATTATAAACCTCGGATATAGTTTTATAATTCTCACATATTAAAAACAACACATATGTTTGTTTTTATTTTTATCAATTTTTATTTTTAAATTTATCTTTTTCTGATCTCACAAAAAACTCCTTATTAATATCTTCTAGAAATCAAGATTCTAATACCATTAAAATTTTCCCTTAATATCCACAAACAAATCCCGCACACCGCACACTACAAAAAAGTGGCATTTAAATAATTTTTTTAAGTCAATAATTTTCTTTTTTACTTTTAACTATAAAAATGTTATTTTATTTTATTTTAATTTTATTTCTTAATTTTAAAACTTTGTACTCAAAGCGTTCAAATAACAAAGAATTCAAAGATTTCATTTTCATTGATTTCTAATATAAACCTTTTTAAAATACAAAGTAAATAAAATTAAGACTAACTTTCTATTTTACTAATTATTAAACTTAGATATTTTCTTATTATAATACTGAAATATGTCTGCCTACAATGCTAAAAAAATACTATAAGTAAGAAAATTCAACAATGATAAGGCCCATGAACCCTGGTGACCGGCTCAAATCGTCTTTGGGCCTTGAAAGATAAGGGTAAAATCGTCAATACAAACACCAAGCATTCCCTTTCCCTCCCAACCCTAATCCCTCCCTTCCTCCCCTTTAAATGCCTTCGTTGAATCGGTCTTCGCATCGTCTCTTTCTTTCGAAACCCTAATTACTAAAACTACGTTGTGCAGCTTAGGTTTCTGTTTGGTTCACTCAGTGTTTATTGTCGTTAATTCTACTCAATTTCATCGTCTCTTTCATTCGAATCTCTAAGTGCCAAAACTACGTTGTGCGGCTTAGGTTTCTGTTTGGTTTTCAGTGCTTGTTGTCGTTAATTTTATTCAATTTCGAATGTTCTTGTTTAGTTTGAAAACCATATGATGAATTTGGATTTACAATTACTCACGACGGTCGTCTGAGATTTTCTTGATGCAATGATCCTCTATTTCTGATGGTTTTCTTTTACCTTCTTATATTCTTTTCGGCTGCAAAAACAGTTTTCAATTTCAATTTTTTTAATACTGTGGATGTTTTTTGCCTCTGGATTGAAGGCAAGGAATTGTGAGTTATTGATGATTTTTCTTGATTTTGGGAAATTGTGCGTTTATAATTTCTTAATTTTAATAAATATTGTTTTACTTTTTAAGAAAAAATACACCATCTTAGTCTTTGAAAAATATGAATTGGTTGGAACTTGGTATGATCCATTTCAAAGAATAAAATAAAGGAAACTTGTCATAATTTTTGCTCTAGGAAACATTAGTTTGATTTGATGTTTTATTCCATGATTGTTTTTCTAAGTTAAATTGGGATATAAATCAGACGCAGGTATTATTAGAATATTGAAGGGTTGTAGCAAAATTAAAAAGTACTAGTATTGTTTTAAACGTAAATTATATTTTACTCATTTGTGTCTGGTGCATTTATACCTTGTTTTTTGGCATAAAAATTTATGTTTTTCTGTTCAACGTGACTATCTGGATTAAGGATTTATTAGAATTGGACTGATTATTGACTCAAACTTGATTATTGAGTAGCTGGGTTATCTGTAACTACATGAATTTTTCAAACTTGATTATTCAGTTACTGGGTTATCTGTAACTACAGGAACTTTTCAAGATAGCGTGTTTGGTTTACCATTTGGAATTCCTCAAATGACAGTTAAATTAAAAGTTATGAATTTTCATTTCTCACAAAAACGTACATGAAAAATGTGCGTCGGTTCAATTTAATGTTGAACCAAATAACGTATGAATATGACAGTGGAGGCAAAGCTTAGAGGTCTTGTGTTCAAATCCGAGCAGCATCACTTCAATATTTTGCATCACTTTTGGAAAAGCAAAAGTTGGGTGCATGTGGATAGGTTGAATATTTAAAGAAATTAAATTTTGCATTTGTTGTTTTCATGAAAGTTGATTATAGACTAAGTTTGTGATTGTCCTAATCGTTCTTCAGCTCCTTGTCATGTTCTTGGTAAAGCAAGGAGAATAGGTTAATTTCACAAACAAAAACAAATGAGAACACAAATTACACTGGCCAAATCTTTTTAACACAAAAAACCCAATGTGAAATGGTACTAAGCACTTAGCAACGGTAAAGGGTATGTTCGGACACAGTAATTATAAAATTCCAAACAATGAAAGAGGATTTGACAGATCAAGAGAGAAAAAACGTTGAAAAAGAAAATTTAAAGAGAAGGGAAGGGGAGAGGTAAAATATGCCTTGGCTTTGTAGATTGAGGGTCATGATAGGTAAGCACTTTCTTGCCCTACGAGTAGGTGCCAAAATTGGAGGGCAAACCAGATTCAACCTCTGTCACATAGTGCCAATCCTTTTACCGCTGCCCTCTCATTCTCTTTCAATGTTTTATTCTCTAGATCATTCCTCTTTTTTTTTATATATATAGTTTATATTTAGTGTCTGAAATGAACAAAACCGTTGCAGTCGCCAAATTGCTTAGTAGCCTGCTTTACACTGGGTTTTTTTGTGTTGGGTATCTGACTAGTGTTTTTTGTGTTCTCATTTATTTTTAATTGTAAAATTAGTCATCTCTTCTTATTTTACAAACAACCATGACAACAAAAGGAGCTAAGAACAATTAGGACAAACAGAACTTAGTCAACAATCAAACTTTCATGAAAACAAATGGAAGTATATGGTTTTTGGTTCATCTTTCAGATTATAAATTGTATAGTTCTGCACATCATCATTGCATCAAGGAGGTTGACAAAGAAAATTGGCACACAGGAAAAAAGCTTTTAAGTTCTGATGTATTGGGCATCAAATCAAATATCTAGAAAAATAAGCACTTTTGACAACTTACAACAATCTATTCTGATATAATACATCAAGAGGGAGGGGGTGATCATGACTTGCAACATTGCATCAAGCAACAGGCACATGTCTTTCTTGCTGCCATTGCCCATCAATCTTGCAACAATGGTGAGCTTAAGTCAGTAATTTTTGGATCTTTCATATCACGTGATCCAGGGTATAGGCATGAATATCAGAAGCACTAGTACCAGGCCTAACAACAACCACCAGAATAAAATTAAACATTAGAGCACCAAAAGGTGTAGGTAGCTGTAGCTACATCGTAGAAATATTCAACAGCTTAAGCAAGCCTTGTACAAACATGAGATCACAGAAAGATCAGGAGTTGCATAGCAGCTCTAAAACGCACACAAGGATTACCAAATGTTTTCTGTCCCACTTAATTTATAAGTTTTTATAACATCTATCCCAGAACAAGAAGAAATTCACAGACATGAACCACCAACTAGTTGAGATGTGTGTAGTTAAGCTGGCTAACAGAATTATTCCTAAACAGAAGTACAATTACTTTTTAAAATGTTGAAGGGGCTTTCTTCCCTCAAAGCAGACAAAGTAAAATGATGGACTTTTTTTTAGGAAAACTAGATATGTACTTGAATTTTAATTGTTAGGAAGATGCTTAAATTTCTTTTTAATGTTATAACTGTTAACCTAACATAAGACGTAAATTAAAATTCCATTCTGACTAATTTTAAAACTAAATTAAGTGTCTTTAACAAAAAATTTCTTCTTTGTCCCAACATATACAGAACATTTTGTTGTCTAAATAAGGATATGGATATATAATGATGTTGGTTAATTTGAAAATCGAGATGATACTGGATAAATCTGAAGTCGTGTATAACACTTTCAGATTGAATCAAATTTCGGAGTTCAACCAAAATTGTTCAATCGGATAAAATTAGAAGATTATAATTCAAGAATTTTGTTTTGGTCTTGTATGTTTTGTCACCCGTTATGCTTTCTGAACCTGAATGATTATTTATGATCAAAGAACATGTGCTTTTTGGCGGTTGATGGAAGTTTTTTTCTTTTTAAAAACTGCCGTTGATGGAAGTTTTAGTAACTTCCATGTAACTTCCAACCGTTGATGGAAGTTTAACTTCCAACCGTTGATGGAAGTTTTAGTAACTTCCATGTAACTTCCAACCGTTGATGGAAGTTTTAATAACTTCCATGTAACTTCCAAAATTTGCCTAAACCGAACATCTCGTTATTATATTAAAACAAGCGTGCACTCTTATTTTAGCATAATAAAGAGATCAATTACACTAAAATGTCCAACAAACCTCCCCCATTTTAGTGTAATTACCGATCAAATCACCAAAGTCATAACATACAACAAACTACTGCATAAATGAAATATCGTGACGATTGAATTTCATCTTAGCAAATTACACGTTTCAAATATTCGAATATCAGGGTGTCACTATGGATTGAACCCTTTCTATTCATAATGAATACATGAAGATAATCTGCACAATAGTTTATAACATTACTCTTGCTCGACACTAGTTTACTAGCCTGTGTCCCTATCCTTCATAAGCATATCAAAGCCAAGTCCCAGCTTCTTGAAGCGGCTAAAGTTCATGCTTATATAGGTAGTCCTTTTCTTTCTTGCACCTGCAAATGCAATTTTTCAAAAGAACCATTGAGAAGTTATACTTCAACCTCCTTAACTTACAGAACCGAACACATACCTTTTGGGATACTTTCGATGATGTGTTCCAATCTCTACATGTTAAGCTTTCCACATTGAATTTAGCACCTAATGTCATATTAGATGGGAATTAGGTATCTTAACATAAGAGATTTCAGATGGACTTTAATCCTAATCCCACAACCGACCTTTTCACGAGATCTCTACTTAACCCTTTGGTTAAATGATCGGCCAAATTATGCTGAGTTCTCACAAACTCCACTGATATCACACTATGCATGATTAACTCCCGAACCATGTTGTGTCTAACATCCAAGTGTCTAGACAAAGTAGCCTGACTATCGCACCTACATCCCCAAATTTTGAGATAACTCAAATTTGGTGTCCCCATATGGGGTAACCTTATTCCTTTTGTTAGGAATTCGGTTCAACAAGTAACAGGCTGTCAACATAGCCTCACCCCAAAATCCTTCACTTAAACCCGAATAGGATAACATGGAATTCACCATTTCTTTCAAGGTTCTATTCTTCCTTTCGGCTTCACCATTCTGTTGTGGTGTATAGGGAGCTGTAGTTTGATGTATTATTCCAGTAGATTGAAAATAAACCGGATCATAATACTCACCTCCCCTATCTGTACGAAGAGTTTTGATTAGCCCATTTTGATGAAGTTCTACCTCTTTCTTATAAATTTTAAATTTATCAAGAGCTTCATCTTTTGTATTTAATAAATATACATAACAATACCTTGATGCATCATCAATAAAAGTAACAAGAAATTTTTATGACCTAATGATGGAGTAGCATGCAAATCACACAAATCACTATGAATAAGGTCTAAGACTTTAGTCTCACTTTTAACATCCTTAAAAGGTTTCCTAGTGATCTTGGTCAACATGCAAGTTTTTCATTTTTCAATGTTCATATCAAAAGGAGGAATCATACTTGTTTTTGACATATCTTTTAATCTTTTGTAATGAACATGTCCTAATCTAGCATGCCAAATTTCTGATTTTGTCATATTAGTTATAGAACTACATGAGGCCATACAAACAGATTCATGAACAAAAGGAACATCAATGTTTAATTTAAACATTCCATTACAACGATAACCAAATCCAACAAACGAACCATGTCTTGACAAGATGTACTTGTCACTTTCAAGTACTTGCTTGAAACCACAATTATTTAAAAACATACCAGACAATAAGTTCTTACGAATACCAGGTACAAATAAGACATTATCCAAATACAAACTTTTTCCGGAAGTAAAAACTAAATTCACACAACCTAATCCTAGGATTGGTTCAATTGCAACATTGCCCATCTTCACAATAGAGTCATCATCGATTGGTCTAAATTCCTTGAACCAACGACGATCTTTGCACACATGGCTTGTTGCTCCCGAATCAAACCACCAAGCAACGTCATCATCCTGCACATAGAATGCATCAGATATTAGTGATACATAATTTGAATTCGTATTCGAATTAAAATTATTCACTACAATCTGACCTTGTTGCTTTTCAGGATCATTAGACCCACTTGGACCAGCCTTGTTCTTTCCTTTGAACACCCGGCAATCCCTCTTTAAATGACCAGGTTTCCCACACTTCCAACATGACAATTTTGTCTGTTTGTTTGGACCTTTGTTCTTATTTCCTTGAAATTTTCGTTTGTTACCTTTAGCCTTGTAATTTTGCTTAACTGTTCCACTTTCCTCTATCATAGTAACGGAAGATGAACCTGCTACGTTTTTATCATTGACTTTGTCAATTTCCTGAGCCCTCAGCGACTCCTCAATCATGAAATGACTACCGAGTTGAACCAGAGTCAACTCTTCCTTCTTATGTTTCAAGGTATGCTTGAAGTCTTTCCAAGAAGAAGACAGTTTATCAATTATAGATGAAACTGCAATGAATTCATCCATTTTCAAATCATGTTGAGTAAACTGACCCAAAATCCGCAGCATTTCATTATATTGTTCTATAACAGACCTCGAATCAATCATTTTGTAATTAAAGAAATTACTAACTAAGAATTTGTTACTTGAGGCATCTTCTGCCATATACTTGGATTCAAGAGAGTCCCATAATTCCTTAGCAGACTCAACATTTTGATAAATATCAAAGAGAGAGTCAGACAAACCGTTCAGAATGTGTCCACGACAAATGTAATCGTTATTCTCCCATTTCGAACGCTTCCTTGTTTGATCCAGAGTTTCGTCTTCCATAAACACCGACATTGGTGTACTCAGCACATACACCACCTTCAATGTTGTCAAGAGAAAGTGCATCTTCTTTTGTCATCTTCTGAAATCCTGTCCTTCAAACTTGTCCAACTTCGCAAACTTGCTTGTCATCTTCAAACTATCGTTCGTCATCTCGAAAAAATTTGATTCAATCTTTTGTTGGTTAATTTGAAAATCGAGATGATATTGGATAAATCTGAAGTCGTGTATAACACTTTCAGATTGAATCAAATTTCGGGGTTCAACCAAAATTGTTCAATCGGATAAAATCAGAAGATTATAATTCAAGAATTTTGTTTTGGTCTTGTATGTTTTGTCACCCGTTATGCTTTCTGAACCAGAATGATTCTTTATGGTCAAAGAACAGGTGCTTTTTGGCAGTTGATGGAAGTTTTTTTCTTTTTAAAAACTGCCGTTGATGGAAGTTTTAGTAACTTCCATGTAACTTCCAACCGTTGATGGAAGTTTTAATAATTTCCATGTAACTTCCAAAATTTGCCTAAACCGAACATCTCGTTATTATATTAAAATAAGCGTGCACTCTTATTTTAACATAATAAAGAGATCAATTACACTAAAATGTCCAACAAATGATTTGATCTCATCAAATCCTAGAGAAATTTATTACACATTTTTTTACCTCTGTAGTTTGGAACACAGAGAGGTATGGAATGAGTCTTATTATACTAGTTGACAATAGGTTATTTGGGAAAAATATATGCTCCCAACATTCAGTAAAGGATTGATCAAAGAAATGTGGGTAAACTCCTAGAGAGGAAGTGAAGGACTGAATCAAAATATGACAGAAATGACAAAATACTGATGTGGCAAAAGGTATGTCAATCAAGTCAAGTAGCTAAAATGTCTATACCACAATTCGCACTCCGCTTTTATATATTATAGATAATAGATAAATAGATAGATATTCTATACTTAAGATGGAAATACCTTTTGATAATGGTAACATAATGGAATTTAGGCTTTCCTCCTTCCTTCATATCCTCAACATACTACAGCCATGAGAAAACACCATAAGATAAATTATGAGTAGAAAAAAAAAACCCAAAAGCTAAAAAAAATGTTCAAGTATCTGAACCATACCAAACTTAAAGTAACAACCATTGATGAAAAAGATAAAGAACTGTAGGGTATTTCATTGAGTGAGAAAAGCTGGCATTCTGATGATTCTGGACCAAGTGAAAAGTGAGGTTTCTTCAACCTTGCTAAGATGCCATAATCATGACCAAAAATCTCTAGTTACATAGATGATTGACAAAAAAGAGAAAAAAAAGAAAAGAAATGCATGATTCTTGCTTACTTGGCCAATTAAAGGAATATCCAATTGAGCAAAGGGAGAAATCACTTCCACGTCAACATTGGCTTCCTCCCGTGTTTCCCTGATAGCACCTTCCATAGCCGACTCTCCAATTTCTAAATAACCATCAGGAAGTGTCCTTGTTGACACCAAAATATGAAACTAATCTTCACCGTGCAGAGAAATTTATTAGCATTTTTTGTTTTAATACAGATTTCAGAGAAAAAAAATGTGATACTGGATCAGATCACACAGAAAAGTGTATGTAATAATATTTCACAATAACCATCGATATCAATGTGATTTCAGTGATGATATAGATGGATTCACAACGGATTACGAGAGTGATATGAAGGAAAGAGATACCACTAACACAGAATTTGAGAGGGGCCAATTTCTCCAATCCTCACCTTATTCACAACATCATTACTTTCTCTTACTACTCTTCTCTCATTTTATATTTTTCTTTGGTTTACATCAGAATTTCACCTATGGCCATGCTAGCAGTTAGTTACCCCAATCATACCCATTCCCTTGGCCATTAGGGGCTCTAATTTGTAATTCATCCTCACATACATTATTATGGTAGGAAGGTGAGTTCCTAACATATTTTTCAGAGTGTAGGCCTTATGTACTCCTAAGCACCCCAAGGTGGTTTTTGAGTGACATGATACCACATTGCATATAGGTGTGAGTCTTATTATAATTGTTATATAACATTTGTTAATTGTCTATTATGAAATTGATGAGTGTTATTACGTCTTGACCAGAGTGTGTGATTCACGTGTATTGTGATTGGTGATTGAAAAATGAATTTTAAATGATAAAGTGGTGAAGTGATGTGGATTGCATTAAGTTGAACTATGTTATAAATACTTTCATAATTTATTTTGATTATGTCTTTGTTTATTTGTTTTTTAGAAATGTGATAACTCACTCCCTGTGTGTTATTTATGTTTGGATCCAATGATGATCTCGGACCTTGTGTTTGTGGGAGAATGACTACGTGGATGACTTTAAAAAACTTTGTAAAGGACGTTAGAAGTGATGCTTTGATAGGATGTGACACTGGAAACGGATTTTTATTTTAATTGCATGATGTTATTTTATTTTATTTTACCTCACCGATTTAACAAAATTTCCTTTGTAAACTTTGACGATCTTATTCTGAGCCAAATATGCTTTTAATTTGATAATAATAAAGTGAATCTGAACTTTTTATCCACGTAAATTTGTTTATTTGTATTTTTTATATATTTTATTTATTTATATGTATGTTGGGGTAGAGGATATCACAATAAGAAGGTTCAATCTTCTGCTTGCAAAGGAAGACCTTCTTATCGTTCAATGAGGCAACCAACTACCTACTTTGCCATCCAAATGCATGTCATGATCAGAAGAAAGTATTAATTGCTATAATAAATAATATACAACTATTATCATAATTTTTTCCTCATACAAGTGAGATTATTTATCTAAAAAAGTATAGCTTAATTTGGTTAAACTTCTCCACAAGCACTTTTAGAGGGAAAAATTAAAATAAATCAAACTTTTTACGGAAGTTAAAGTCAAATCAGGTACCTCAACTTTTCAAAAAATTTCTCATTTAACTTCTCCATAAGTGGGGTGCATTGAGTTGATTTTAACTATGGAAGAAATTGGATTCATTTTACCTCCTTATTTCATTTCATATTCTACTTGCACAACTGCCACACACATCTCATATTCTCCTTATCACCAGTAACAATATTATGTAAATTATCCATACATTTGAGAAATGATGACATTCTTATTGAATTAATTAGAAGCTCCTGTGATATTTTAGCCACTTACCATTTTTGGATTCTGATAGGTAATCTTCCCACAACTTGTACATATAACTCTCAACCTTTCTTCCGGTATTTCATGCTTCGTTGGACCACCACACCACTGACAGAACTTAACGTTTTGAACATCTCCCTACATTGTAATGGTACTCAACTATAAGACCAGTAGCTATAAATAGATGGTGACAAAATTTGAAGAACGTATAGGGATCTATAATTTTAAGATTTTGACTTAGTGTCAAGACATATTTCTAATTGAGACCATGGAAAATCGATAAAAGGGACATTCTTATAACATCAAAATTCAAAAGCCAATCCATAACGCAACTATAATATTTAAAGTAGTAGTATTACTCATCTATCTACCACTAACAACTAAATACCAACCACATCCAAAAAGATCTCAAATCTTGCACACTCTTCAAATGTATAAAACTAAAGTACCCCAATGCGAGAAAACTCCTAGCTATGAGAGAAGGTATGGGTTACTCTTGCATATGCAAAGAGACTATTTATGAATTTGAATTCATGATCAACTGGTTACCAAGGTGCAACTTTACCGTTGTGTCCTGCCCTCACTCAAAACATATAAATGTAAGTAAAATTTGTTGAAGATCTCAATTGACAAGTAATGTCACCAAAACAGCGTAGACAAATGGGGTTAACTCTAACCCAATGAGATAACCTTTTGAGTTAAATTAGGCTCAAATCCAATTTATAAGAAAAATAATTAAAACTTAGAAGCATAGTAGAGTAGAGAATAGATAGTGGAACACATTAAAGAATATATGAGGATTGATTTTCAATAGTTTGGAACCAAAGATTTGTTATGATTAAAACAACCAAGTGGGATATTTATTATTATAATTCACTTAACAAGTCTATTAATAAAAAATATAAAAAAAAAGAGAAAGAAATGTAATAGTTAAAGTAACTTACAAAAGAATGAAGTGATGATGGGGGAGAGTGATAAGAAGAAGAATCCATGATGAGATTGAAACAGAAGAGGACAACACTTTATTTGTAAGCAAAATTGTAAATTTGGTCTCCCAATTTATTTCTAGTTTCGGATTTGGCCCCCCAGTAATTTAATTCAGGAATTAGATCTTCCTATTTTATAAAATCGTGCAGTATTGGTCCCTCAGACCAATTGGACGTTGATCGTTACAAAGGAATATTGACGGTCACGTGTCACGTTCTTATTGGATGATGACCGTCATGTGTCATGTTCTGATTTGTCAATGAAAACAACAATGCATTTCATCTTTCATGGAGTTGACATCAAATCAGAACATGACACGTAACACTTATCATCCAATAAGAACGTGACACGTAACCGTCAACGTCACTTGCTAATGATTAATGTCCAATTGTGGCCTAAGGGTCAACATTACACAATTTTATAAAATAGAAAGATCCAATTTGTGAATTAAATTGTTGGAGGATCAAATCCGAAACTAAAGATAAATTGGGAGATAAAAAATGCAATTTTATCTTATTTGTACACGGTTACCAATGTTAAACAACAAACGCAGATTAACAACCCAAGTTGTCAAAGAGCTGAAGCATTTGCAGAGGTGACCAAAAAGGAAAGCCATTCTCTACAGTTGTGATATAACTTTAGGGTCATGTAGTTCCATATTCCACCATTTAAAGTTTACAAACTTACATTTTTGTTATATAGATTTTAATGTGTAAAAAAATATTTTGAACCGTGAAGATTTGTTCTGTTGAAATTTCAACAGCGGATAAGTCAATTCATTCGGACAGAAAATGACAATGACATTTGAGCAATAAATATGATGGCGACGACACGCTAAATTTATCTTAGTTTTCTTTTTTTATTACTAAAAAAAGATTTAATTTATAGTTTTCAAATTTATTTTTTTAGTTCTTAACTAAATTTTGTAATCCTTAGAATTTAATAAGTAAATTCTTTTAGTTCCTAAAATTTACATCTTAATTCTCAAAAGATCTTTATCTTTAAAAAAATTTAATTGCATTAGTTAAAGGAATTTTAATGATAAATCAATTGAAAATTAAAATATAAATTTTAAGGACTAAAAAACCAGCTTAATAACTATAAGCATTAAAAGAGATAAATTTAAAAATTATAAAGATTAAATAGGTAATTAAAACTTAAAAATAAGTATACTTGGAAAATTTTCCCTCCAGGCAATTCTCTTCGAATTATTATTATTTATTTATTTTATGATATAAATTAAAATACACAACTTTCTTATTCTCTGAATTACTTATATTCAATATTTATTTTCTCATATTTAGAAATGCATTTTACACATTAGTGTAACAAATATTTCACTTCTTAACCTCTTCAAACTATTCTCAAATTATCTTTACATGTATATTTTATCCTGTTAGTAGTCTATCTAAATCAATTTACTCTCTTTTATCTCTACCTCTAGATTAATTTTCAATAGTTAAAAATAATTTCATATCATAATTTAAATTATTAATAATAATTTCAAAATATATTTTATATATTTAACTATATTAATTTATGATAAATTTTAATTATTATAAAATAAATATCTATCCTGTAAAATACAATATTAAATATTAAATAAGGGATGAGTCGAAAGAGTACATTGTTGCCTCTACCCTACCCAAAATTTCAATCGAGTCATTTATTTAAACTCGAACCTGCCCCGATCACGAGTCAAAATATTAGACAATATTGGATTAATCTAACTTTTTAATGAAATATATCATCTTATTATTATATACAACTAAATCATAGAATAAAATAATTGTAAAACTTAAATTAAAGTATATTTTATAATATTTTTTTTAAAAAAATACTTTTTTTAAGAGAATACTTTATACAATAAATCGAGTTGAGACAACCTAAAATATAATTCCAACCTGTCCTAAAAAATGTGTCGGGTCTAATTTTAAAAAATACAAACCCATTAAAATCAAAATCAAACTAGATTAAGAATAGCGGATTAAATTGAGTCATCTCAACAGTAATTAAAAGCATATAAAATATAATTAAGTGCAAATAACATCTAATTTTTTTGAACATCTAATGTTTTGAAGTATAGGAAAAAAAAAGTGGTGAAATAATGAATTCTATCGTGTGTGAAAAGGGTAGCTTTACCATTTTGAGAATATTTCCCACTTAAGTAAGATTATTTTCACCAAAAGACACTTTCTCGTCTTATATCAATTATTGTCTACTGCATGAATTTGAAAGGGCAATTGATATTTACAAATGATTCATCTGTTTGTTGGCTACTTCTAAATCTAAGCCACAAGTGACATTTCTCCTTGTTAACTTCTGTTTCTTCTAAAATGATGGGTTTCTCTAAATAATAAATAACATGCTTTATTTTGAGGTGGAAGAAAAGGACACTGCGGGTGTTATCAGCCGAGAATCAGCTCAAGGGGTCCTAGGCTTCGAGGGCTAAGTTCCTCCAAGATGAGAGAAAAAGGAAAGTGATTTATTATTTCTATGCCTTTCTTTTACATGATTCATGACTTATATAGCACTTGTGACTTGTTGATTTAGAGCTACTAACCAAAATTATATCAATTTTGGTAACAGGCATAGGGCTACCACTAACAGAAATAAGATTCTAGTATCTTGACAAATAACCATAAAGGAGAAATGGCAGACAGAATGTGCTTGAGGGCCAATAGAATTTTGTCAGGTGAGCACCCCTTGTCGGGGTTAGTTACACGAAATATTTCAGGTATTGTGGCTTGGTCACCACCCTCTTTGTCCTTTGATTCGTGTTTGCTAGTTGTGATTCTACTTGTTGTGCTTCTGGTGAAGGTTGTTTAGTTCCTTCCATAACATTCTGGTGCCTTTCAAAAAGCAACTTGTCATCAAGGTGATACTCGGCTTTGAGATCGTCCCATGATTCCCACGAGGCATCATCAGGGGAAATCCTTTCCATTGAACCAGTAGCTTAGGTGCTCCGTTTGAGGACTCCCATTTAGTGTTGAGGATTGCTAAAGGCGATACAATGGGTTCATTGTTGACTCATGAAGGTGGTAGCTCTGCAGTTAGACTAAGCGTATTAGGTGCTTGGTGGGATGGCTTAAGAAGAGAGTAGTGGAACACTGGATGAATACGGGAGTTAGGTGGTAGTTGAAGTTGGTAAGCCACGGGACCCACTTTCTGCACTATTTGAAATGGGCCAAAAAATCTTTTAGTCAACTTAGAATACAAGCTCCCATTACTGATGCTTGACGACACGATCTTAACTTCACAAACACCCAATCGCCCACCTAAAAGTTGACATCGCGTCTTTTATCATCAGCAAAGTGCTTCATAGTTTGTTGTGCCTTGAGGAGCTTCTTCCGTAAGCTAGCAAACATAACTTCACGATTGACCAGAATTTCATCAACAATGTCAACGTTGGATGTTCTCGCAATGTACTGAGGGATATTGGGAGGGCGTTTTCCAAAAGTGACCTCATAAGGAGACATCTAAGTTCCTAAGTGAGTGGAAGTGTTTTACGACCACTCTACCCACATTAGAAACTTTTCCCAACTCGTCGGCGGAGAATGGACGAAGCCTTTGAGTTATTGTTCGATGACTCTATTTAGCACTTCAATCTGCCCGTCAGACTAAGGATGATAGGCCGAACTTATTTGAAGCTTCGTGCCACTTAGTCTGAACAGTTCCTGCCAGAAGTGACTTATGAACAGAGGATCGTGGTCCGATACTAGACTATGCAATATACTGTGAAGTTTGCCAACAATCTCCATAAAGAGTTGCACCACATTGAAGGTTGTATGGTGAGGTGGAAGAGTACCCAAATGTATTCCTTTGGAAAAACGATCCACAACTACCAAAACCACCATGTGTCCTCGGAAAGCAAGCAACTCCCCAATGAAGTCTAGGGATAAATCCTCCCACGGCCAAGATGGTACCGAAAGGGGACATAGTAAGCCAGGTTGTTTGCGATGGTCATATTAAGTTTGCTGGCAATCAACGCAGGTAAGGATGAAATTTCGAAAATCTTCCTTGATGCCTGGCCATGTAAAGTTATCGTTGATACGAGCTAGAGTCTTTGTGATCCCCATGTGAACTCCTGATGGTGTAGAGTGGAATTCTTCGAGGTGAGTTTTAATGAAACAGAATCCCTTTGGGAGCCAAATTCGTCCTTTGTGTAGAATCAGGTCTTGGACAATGGCACCGTCTAGATGATTGTGAGGGTCATGTTCTATTTTTGCATGAAAGGCCACATATTTTGGATGAATATGTAATTGACTCTTTAGGTCCTGGAAGAACATGAAATTAGGAGTGGTTAGTAACAATAATTGCCCAATAGATTCGATAGTCAAAACCCAATAGTTTTGTCAAATAGAGTTGTTGTTCAGGGGTCTGCACCACTTGTGACATCAATTCCTTCAAACTCCAGTGATCAGTTAGGATCGTGAATTGATGACCCAACAAATATTTGTAGACAAAGGATCAAGCCGATGTTTTGATGATGCCAAAAGATCACATGCGTCTCAAAGCTTTATTCAAGACAAAGCAATTAAAGATATTCAAGATGGATGATCAAGACAGTCTATAGAGTCTTAGAAAGGGTATATTAAATAGGAAGGGAATTCCAATTGAAGTAGCAAAAGGTTTGGCCAAGAAAATTAAGTTAAAAAGTCTTTTACAAGAAATTTACTCTCTGGTAATCGGTGGTAATCGATTACCAGTGGCCAAAACTGATTTACAACAGCTATTAAAATTTGAATTCAAAATTTGCCCTGTGTAATCGATTACACATATATGGTAATCGATTACCAACAGTTTCTGAACGTTTTAATTCAAATTTTAAAGCTTGTAATCGATTACACATATACTGTAATCGATTACCAGAGCAGATTTTCAGAAAATATTCTCAACAGTCACATCTTTTTATGTGGTTCTTGAATGGCTATCAAAGGCCTATATATATGTGACTTGAGACACGAATTTGCTAAGAGTTTTTCAGAACAAAAAGGTCTTATCCTCTTATAAAGCAAAATCGTTTTATCCTCTTACAAATTCCGTGGCCAAATTACTTGTGATTCAATAAGGAATTATTTGAGTGCTCAAATTGTTCAATCTATCTCTTTCAAGAGAGATTTCTTCTTTTCTTCTTCTTCATTCTGAAAAGGGATTAAGAGACCGAGGGTCTCTTGTTGTGAAAGAATTCTAAACACAAAGGAAGGGTTGTCCTTGTGTGTTTAGAACTTGTAAAAGGAATTTACAAGATAGTGGAACTCTCAAGCGGGTTGCTTGGGGACTGGACGTAGGCACAAGGGTGTGGCCGAACCAGTATAAATCTGAGTTTGCATTTTCTCTTCCCTTAAACTCCTTTATTTATTATTGTTTTATATTCGTATTCAAATTATTCTATTTGAATCAATATTTAAGAAATTCATTATTAAGGGAATTTATAACTTGAATAGAAAGAGAAATAGAATTTTTAATTGGGGAAATAAGTTGTAATATCTTAATTCAACCCCCCCCCTTCTTAAGATATCTGAGGCCACTTTTCCAACAAGTGGTATCAGAGCTTCATTCTTGTATAAAGTTTAGAAGCTTCAAGAATTATGGCCTATTCAAACTACTTGTTTCCCGAGGGAAATTCTATAAATAGACCTCCCATCTTTAATGGAGTGGGTTACCACTACTGGAAAACCCGCATGCAAATCTTTATAGAGGCAATAGATTTAAATATTTGGGAAGCCATAGAACAAGGACCTTATGTTCCCTCTATAATAGCCAGAAGTGCAACAATAGAAAAACCTAGAGCAGATTGGACTGAGGAAGAAAGAAGATTAGTACAATATAATTTAAAGGCCAAAAATATTATTACATCTGCCTTAGGAATAGATGAATACTTTAGGGTTTCAAATTGTAAAAGTGCTAAGGATATGTGGGATACACTACAAGTAACACATGAAGGCACAACAGATGTTAAAAGATCTAGGATAAACACTTTAACTCGTGAATATGAACTTTTTAGGATGAATATAAATGAAAGTATACAAGACATGCAAAAGAGATTCACACACATAGTTAATCATCTTGCATCTCTAGGAAAAACTTTTCAAAATGAAGATCTAGTAAATAAAGTTTTAAGATGTCTTAATAGAGAATGGCAACCAAAGGTAACAACCATCACAGAATCTCAAGATTTGTCTAGTATGTCTCTTGCTACGTTATTTGGAAAATTGCAGGAGCATGAAATGGAATTATTGAGATTAAATCAACATGAAGAAACTGATAAGAAGAAGAAGGGAATCTCTCTTAAAGCCTCATCTGCAATCCAAGAAGACAGTGATAAAGAAGATTCAATTGACTTGGATAATGATGAAGATATTAGTCTTTTTGTAAAAAGATTCAACAAGTTCCTGAGAGTCAGAGGAAATCAAAAGCGACCCAATTTTAAACCTAAAAGAAGGACAGAAACTTCATCCTCTACTCTAAAATGCTTTGAGTGCAATCAACCTGGACATTTGAGGGTTGATTGTCCCATCTTCAAGAAAAAGATGGAGAAGTCTGAAAAGAAAAATATCAATGAAAAGAAATTGAAGAAAGCATACATTATATGGGATGAAAACGATATGGAATCTTTTGAAGATTCAGAAAATGAAGAAATAAACCTCTGCTTTATGGCTAAAAGTTATGAAAGTTATAAAAGTGATGAAGAGGTAACATCTTCAAACAACTTATATATTTCTTTTGATGAATTGCAAGATGCATTTGCTGATCTGCATAAAGAGTCAATTAAACTTGCAAAGTTAGTTTCATCTTCAAAGAAAACAATTTCAAGTTTAGAAAATGAAATTTCAAAATTAAACAAAGAATTAGATCATCTTAGAAATGAAGTCTCAATTTCTAAACCAAATGAAAAAGTTCATCTTTCTACTATTTCTGACAAGAAAATGTCAGATTCTTGTAGTTGTTGTGAAAAGTATGAAAAAGAAATCAAAGAGTTGAAAAACTCACTTGCAAAATTTTCTTATAGTAAAAATAATTTAGATGTCATATTAGGAAAACAAAGACATGTCTCTAATAAGGCTGGACTAGGATATAAATATGAAAAACAACAAAAATTTCATAAAAACTTCTCTACTTCCACACAAAAATATAATTCTAGTTTTATCACATGTTTTTATTGTGGAAGAAAAGGGCATGGCAGATCTACATGCTATTTTAGAAGAAATTGTAACAATATTAAAATGATTTGGGTCCCAAAAGGATCCTTTATTCATACTAACACACAAGGACCCAATAAAGTTTGGGTACCTAAGTCACAACCTTGATTTTGTAGGAACCCTTGAGGAAAAAGTGGTACATAGATAGCGGATGCTCAAAACATATGACGGGAGACACATCAAAATTCACACATATCTCTCCTAAGAAAAGCGGATATGTAACTTATGGTGACAACAACAAAGGTAGAATTCTTGGAGTTGGAAAAATAGGTACAAATTCTTCAACCTCCATTGAAAATGTTCTACTTGTTGAAGGTCTTAAACATAGTCTGCTTAGTGTGAGTCAATTATGTGACAAAGGATATCTGGTATCATTTGATTCTCAAAAGTGTGTCATTGAACATAAACATGATACGAATATAAAGCATATAGGGTTTAGAGTCAACAATGTTTACATGATAGACTTAAGTCAAAAACTAGATAATAATCAATGTTTTCTTAGTAAAGATGACGATCCATGGTTGTGGCATAAACGGATTGCACATATAAACATGGAACACTTAAATAGATTAATATCAAAAGATTTAGTTGTTGGTTTGCCAAAACTAAGATTTGAAAAAGATAGGCTATGTGATGCATGTCAAAAGGGAAAACAAACTAGAGTTTCTTTCAAATCTAAAAACATTGTTTCAACTACTCAACCCTTACAATTACTTCATATGAATTTGTTTGGTCCTTCCAGAATCATGAGTTTTGGAGGAAGTTACTATGCTCTTGTTATAGTTGATGATTATTCTAGATACACATGGACTCTTTTTATCACTCATAAGAATGATGCATTTCAAGCATTTAGAAAACTTGCAAAAATAATTCAAAATAAGAAAAATCTAAAGATTATATCTATTAGGAGTGATCATGGGGGTGAGTTTGAAAATAAAGAATTTGAATTATTTTGTGATAAGCATGGGATTGAGCATAACTTTTCTGCACCAAGAACCCCTCAACAAAATGGTGTTGTTGAAAGGAAAAATAGATCTTTGGAAGAGATTGCTAGAACTTTATTAAATGATACTCCTCTTCCAAAATACTTTTGGGCTGAAGCCGTTAACACTGCATGTTAAATTTTAAATAGGGCTTTAATAAGACCCATTTTAAAGAAAAATCCATATGAATTGTTCAATGGCAGAAAACCAAACATCTCACATCTTCATATCTTTGGTTGTAAATGTTTTGTATTGAATAATGGAAAAGATAACTTAGGAAAATTTGATGCTAAGTCAGATGAAGGTATTTTCCTTGGATATTCTCTGCATAGTAAAGCTTATAGAATATATAATAAAAGAACAATGACAATTGAAGAGTCTATACATGTTTCCTTTGATGAGTCTAATGCCATTCTTCCAAGAAAGGATTTTTTAGATGATATTTCAGATTCCTTAGAAGATACACATATTCATGGAAATGATTCTAAAGAAAAAGACGAAGGAAGCAATGAGGATTCTCAAGATAATGGGGCTAGAGGAAATAATGAACTTCCAAGAGAATGGAAAGCCTCAAGAGATCATCCCCTCGACAACATTATTGGTGATATATCAAAAGGGGTAACAACTAGACACTCTCTTAAAGATTTATGCAATAATATGGCTTTTGTATCTATGATTGAACCTAAAAATATAAAAGAAGCCATAGTAGATGATAACTGGATCGTTGCCATGCAAGAAGAACTGAATCAATTTGAAAGAAACAATGTGTGGAAATTGGTAGAAAAACCTGAAAATTATCCTGTCATAGGAACAAAATGGGTTTTTAGAAATAAATTAGATGGACATGGCATAATTATTAGAAATAAGGCTAGGTTAGTAGCAAAAGGGTATAATCAAGAAGAGGGAATAGACTATGAAGAAACGTATGCTCCAGTTGCAAGATTAGAAGCCATTAGAATGCTCTTAGCATATGCATCCATAAGGAATTTTGAACTCTATCAAATGGATGTTAAAAGTGCTTTTCTAAATGGTTTAATTCAAGAAGAAGTATATGTTGAACAACCCCCATGCTTTGAAATCCCAGATAAACCAAATCATGTTTATAAATTGCAAAAGGCTCTTTATGGTTTGAAACAAGCCCCTAGGGCGTGGTATGAACGTTTAAGTAATTTTCTTCTAGAAAAAGAATTCTCTAGAGGAAAAGTGGATACCACATTGTTCATAAAGAGAAAGCATAATGATATTTTGTTGGTTCAAATATATGTTGATGATATAATTTTTGGATCTACTAATGATTCATTATGCAAGGAGTTTTCCCTTGATATGCAAAGTGAATTTGAAATGTCAATGATGGGAGAACTAAAGTACTTCCTGGGATTACAAATCAAGCAAACTCAAGAAGGTATATTCATCAATCAATCAATCCAAGTACTGCAAAGAATTGATCAAAAGATTTGGGATGGAAAGTGCAAAACACATGGCTACACCGATGAGCACTAGCTGTTACTTAGATAAAGATGAATTTGGTCAATCTATAGACATGAAACAGTATCGAGGTATGATCGAATCTCTTCTCTATTTATCCGCTAGTAGGCCTGATATTATGTTTAGTGTATGCATGTGTGCTAGGTTTCAATCCAATCCCAAACAATCACATTTGAGTGCAGTTAAGAGAATCATGAGATATCTATTAGGTACAATAAATTTAGGATTATGGTATCCTAAGAACTCAACATGTAACTTAATAGGATATTCTGATTCTGACTTTGCCGGATCTAAAACTGATAGAAAAAGCACAAGTGGAACTTGTCAATTCATTGGATCCGCTCTTGTCTCATGGCATAGTAAGAAACAAAACAGTGTTGCCTTATCCACTGCTGAAGCGGAATATATTTCTGCCGGCAGTTGTTGTGCATAGATTTTATGGATGAAGCAACAATTATCTGATTATGGTATTCTTCTTGATCGAATACCTATTAGGTGTGATAACACTAGTGCCATAAATCTATCCAAAAATCATGTACAACATTCTAGAACGAAACATATAGAAATTAGGCACCATTTTCTAAGAGACCATGTTCTAAAGGGAGATTGTTTGCTAGAGTTTGTTGATACAAAGAATCAGCTTGCTGATATCTTTACAAAACCTCTCCCAAAGGATATTTTCTTTTCAATAAGAAGAGAATTAGGACTTTTAGATCTTAGTGATTTGGATAGGTAAAGTTTTATGATTGATTGATTAATTTACTCTTATGATTGATTGTTTATATGTTACTTTGATTGATTTTGTTTAATTCTTGTTATTATGATAGAATGTATGTATTCCTGTGTGTTTTATAGTTGAATAATTGATTTAAGTGCATTAGTAGTAATGATTAATCATATTAGATGTGTTTAGAATAGATATAGATATTTTTTTAAGCAACTAGCCTAAGTTATGTTCTGGTAATCGATTACCATCCATTGTAATCGATTACACAAGAACAGATAGCCTGTAATCGATTACAACATCATGTAATCGATTACCAAAAGGCTCATTACTCCTATAATTGATTACCAAGCCTTGTAATCGATTACAATTCGTCCTCATCTATAAATATTCACGAAATCAGAGCTGTTGCGCAGCCACAACCTCCTTTCACGTCTCCTCCATACCTATAACTTCAAATCTTCGAATCTCACTCAATTCTTCACCAAATAACGTCCCGTAAAGCCCAATCTTCCTCTTTTCACTCCTCTTTCACTTCCACCGATTAAAATCCACTAAAACTTCATCAAATGGTAGAGCCATTGAAGAAGAGAAAGGGATCACCCTCCACCGCTGCTGCTGCTGCCCATCACCGCCACGGACCATCTGAAGCATCCACAACACCTATTCATCCATCTTTATCATCTCCAAGATCATCCACATTGTTTTCTTCCGATGATCAGCGTCTACGGTACCTATCTCAATTTTCTTCTAGGATCATCTTAGACCCTAAGTACCTAGATGTAGAGTTCTTTAATGATGAAACGTTTGATTGCTATCAAGTGTTTCAAAATTCTGGCCATGTTGATTTCATGTCATTAAAACTGCCACATTATCCTGAACTTGTAAAGGTCTTCTACTGCAATTTGAAAATTCAGGATGGCATTATTTTCTCTGAGGTGCATGATATTCCTATGATCATTGATCAGTCCTTATTCTTTTCTTTAACTCATTTACCCAGTCAAGGTGCACCTTTTAAGGGCACCATTGTTGATGACTGAAAATTTGATTATTCTAGTCATGATGCTCGCCGCATGGTCTGCAATGATCAGGCTGAAATGACCGGTAGATTGCTGGATGGATCATTAACTTTTTATAATCGCATCATGCACTATATAATTGTTAGAATTTTACTTCCCCGATCTTCAAATTTAGCACAAGCCTCTGAGGAGGATTTGATTCTGATGTGGGCTTTTCTCACCGGTCGTCAGATCGACTGGGCCCATTTGGTTCGGTACCGCATGCATAAGGCATTACGGGCCAAAGCACCTATACCTTATCCACATTTGATAACTTTATTTCTGCGTCATTTTCAAATTCTGCTTGATGATAAGCCATTTGTTCAAGTCAAGCGTTCCTTTGCTATTGGTGCTGGTGCTGTGACTTCCTTTGGTTACCGTAAGGATCGGAATGGTCAATGACTGAAGAAAGACGCACTCCCTTCTCAAGATGAGCGTACTCCTTCACCTCCTCCTCAGCGTGAAGATTCAACACTCCTGAATGAAGTCCTTACCGAATTACGAGGTCTTCGTTCTTATGTTGGTAAACGTTTCGACTCATTGGATACACGCTTTTCCGGCATGGATATTCGCCTCACACAAGTTGAAGAAGATGTCTCCTTCATCCATACTTGCTTTGATCCACCACCACCGCCTCCATCATCCTCTTAGATTAATTGTTATTGTTATTATGACTGAGTCTTATTAGTAATTAAGTATTCTTAGTACTTTGTTTTATCGCCGTGTATTTGGCTTTTTGTTGCTCTAGTTATCGTACTCTTGCACTATTATTATATTTCAGGACTTTGCTTTGGTTGGTTATAACAATGTGTGGATTTATTTTGATTTCATGTTTGGCTATGTTTGGATTTTGTTTGTATTGCTTAGTTCTTTTTGATGTTGCCAAAGGGGGAGAGAACTTGAGAGAGCTTGGGTTAGAAATCAATTAGAATTAGAAATTTTTCATTAAGTAAAATTAGGCATACATGCCAAAAGATAGGGGGAGTAAGGGTTGTGTGAACGTGCTATCATCTTGTATATAGTTTGTCTTGATTTCAGGGATTGTCATCATCAAAAAGGGGGAGATTGTAGACAAAGGATCAAGCCGATGTTTTGATGATGCCAAAAGATCACATGCGACTCAAAGCTTTATTCAAGACAAAGCAATTAAAGATATTCAAGATGGATGATCAAGACAATCTATAGAGTCTTAGAAAGGGTATATTAAATAGGAAGGGAATTCCAATTGAAGTAGCAAAAGGTTTGGCCAAGAAAATTAAGTTAAAAATTCTTTTACAAGAAATTTACTCTCTGGTAATCGATTACCAGAGGATGTAATCGATTACCAGTGACCAAAACTGATTTACAACAGCTATTAAAATTTGAATTCAAAATTTGCCCTGTGTAATCGATTACACATATATGGTAATCGATTACCAACAGTTTCTGAACGTTTTAATTCAAATTTTAAAGCTTGTAATCGATTACACATATACTGTAATCGATTACCAGAGCAGATTTTCAGAAAATATTCTCAACAGTCACATCTTTTTATGTGGTTCTTGAATGGCTATCAAAGGCCTATATATATGTGACTTGAGACACGAATTTGCTAAGAGTTTTTCAGAACAAAAAGGTCTTATCCTCTTATAAAGCAAAATCATTTTATCCTCTTACAAATTCCTTGGCCAAATTACTTGTGATTCAATAAGGAATTATTTGAGTGCTCAAATTGTTCAATCTATCTCTTTCAAGAGAGATTTCTTCTTTTCTTCTTCTTCATTCTGAAAAGGGATTAAGAGACCGAGGGTCTCTTGTTGTGAAAGAATTATAAACACAAAGGAAGGGTTGTCCTTGTGTGTTTAGAACTTGTAAAAGGAATTTACAAGATAGTGGAACTCTCAAGCGGGTTGCTTGGGGACTGGACGTAGGCACAAGGGTGTGGCCGAACCAGTATAAATCTGAGTTTGCATTTTCTCTTCCCTTAAACTCCTTTATTTATTATTGTTTTATATTCGTATTCAAATTATTCTATTTGAATCAATATTTAAGAAATTCATTATTAAGGGAATTTATAACTTGAATAGAAAGAGAAATAGAATTTTTAATTGGGGAAATAAGTTGTAATATCTTAATTCAACCCCCCCTTCTTAAGATATCTGAGACCACTTGTCCAACAATATTGACGCCACTTCTTCATTATCGAAGTGATGGTGGTGAGTTCTCGAACATAGGTTGAGGAGTGAAGAAGTTTGGGACAAAAGGGCTTGCTGAAAAATGCAATAGGGTGATTTTGTTGAGAGAGAATGGTGTCCATACCCACCCCTGAGGCATCAATTTCTACGACGAAGGGTAATGAAAAATCTGGCAACCAGAGAACAAGGGCCTGACAAATGGCTTCCTTCAACGTGTCAAATGCCTTCTGGGCATCTAACGACCAGTGGAACTTATCATTGGCTAAGACTTAGGTCAAAGGAGCTGCTATTGAAGCATAACCTTTAATGAATCTTTGATAAAAACCCAACAAGCCTAGAAATCCTCTCAAGGCCCAGGTGGAACGAGGTGTGGGCCATTGTTGAATGGCTTCAACCTTAGTTGGGACAGGTTGAACTCCATTCTGAGAGACCAAGTGCCCCAGGTATTCGACCTGTCTTTGAGTGAAAGTGCATTTGGATAATTTAAGAAAGAATTGGCCTGTGAGCAGAACTTGAAAAGCCATCTCCAGGTGCACCAGATGTTTTGGAAAGGTTCTACTATAGGTGAGAATGTCATAAAAAATACAATGATGAATTTACGTAAATAGGGCACAAAGATACTTTTCATTGTTGCCTGGAATGATGATGGGGCATTACATAATCTGAATGGCATAACGTGAAATTCATAATGGCCATTGTGGGCTCTAAAGGTTGTTTTGCTCACGTCGTCATCATTCATCAATATCTAATGATACCCCTACAATAGGTCCAATTTTGAGAACCAACAAGCGCCACCCAATTCATCCTACAATTTGTCTATGGTCAAAATTAGGAAGTGGTCCTTGACGATAATGGCATTCAAGGCCCTGCAGTCAATGCAAAATCGCCATGATCAATCACTTTTCTTGACTAACAATACCGAGGAGGAGAAGGGACTTGTGTTGGGTCTAATGATTCCCCTCTGCATCATTGCTTCGACCTGTGTTTCAATTTCGTGCTTCTGGAAGTAGGGGTAACGGTAGGGTCACACATTGACAAGCTTAGAATTAGGGAGTTGGATGGAATGATTGGTGCTACGAGATGGAGGCAGGGTAGTTGGAGTTTGAAATAAGGATTCAAATTTGCAGAGCAAACTTTCAATTTCAGGATATGGGGGTGAGATGGTTTTGGTTGAAAGAAGCTCTAGGGTATGAGGCGAATGTGGAAATAAGCATTGGCACTGTCAGTATGGATCATACGACGAAGATGAAGAGGAGTTATTGAATGAAGGCCACAGTCAGTGTCGCCCTTCAACTCAACAATGTGATCCTCACTCATGAATTTCATTGTAAGGTCATTATAATCAATAAGAATACGACCTAAGGATTTTAACCATTGGACGCCTAGTACCACATCCGCACCACACAAGGGTAAGGCACGGAGGTCCATGGTGAAGTTCTAGTCCTGTATGTTAACCATAACTTTGACACACATTTGGTGACAAACGACCTCATTGCCATTTCCAACCACAATGCGAAAAGGATGAGTGGGCTGAGCAGTGAGGCCCAAGGAACGAACGAGGTGAGCTTGCATTAAGTTGTGCATGCTTCCATTGCCAATTAGGATGATTACACTTTTGGTTCGAGATCCGGCCCACCATTCGAAGTGTCTCTGGGGCCAGGTGACCCAATAAGGCATAAAAGCTTATTTGGGCTTGGTGCAGGTCAGAGGTATCATTTGAAGGAGAATGCACTTTCTCGATAGGGTTTTCTTCTGTGGCTGTCTCCTCTGCATCTATGGTGAGAAGGAAGAACTTGGAGGAACACTGGTGTCCCCGAGAGAACTTCTCATCGCAATTAAAGCAAAGCCCTTTTTGGGGCGAACCACCATTTCCTCCGGTGACAAGCGTTTAAGAGGAAGGGGAGGAGGTTTCGCTGGTGGTGGGAGCAAAGCAAGAGGTGTGGTAGTTGGAAATGAGGAGGGTGGGTTTGCCACAAACCGTCTGCGGAAGGCACAATGATGGTTAGCGAGCTTCTCTTCTTGCAGACGTGCTAGGGCCGTGGCATGAGTCAAGGTCAAGGGATGGACAGCTTGAACTTCATGGCGAATGTCTAGTGCCAACCCCGAGATGAAGCAGCTAAGAAGGAACGGGGTGGGTAACCCCACGATCCTGTTAGTGAAAGACTCGAACTGCGACAAATAATCAGCTACAGAGCCGCATTGGGTGAGTTTAAAGAGGATACCGATAGGATCCTCGTATTGTGAAGAAGAAAAGCGAGCTTCAAGGGCCTGAAGGAACCCAAGACACGACGTGATTTGGCAACTCCTCGTCATCCACTAGAACCACGCGAGAGCGGGACCCTCCATGGAGAAGGAGGCAATAGTCAGGCGATCTAGTTCCGGGGTCGCATGGTAGGTAAAGAATTGTTTGATTTTGAACATCCACCCTGAGAGGTCAGACCCATCAAAATAGGGAACGTCCAATTTCATTTTGGGAAAGTGTGAAGGAGAAGGTGCAGGTGAAATGATGGTGGACGAAGAAGAAGGGGATGGTGACTAGTGTTGGTTAGCCTCAATGACCAAGACACGTTGAATGAGCTCATCAAGTTTGCTGGTGACATGGAGATGATTGAAAGCTAATTTGGCAATTGCTTCTTCAATACGCTCCATGTTGGATTTCGAACAAGTTGATTCAGCCATGGCAAGCATAATAGCAGGGTAACTCAATGAAAGCACCAAAAGTGTTATGAGCTGAGAATTAGCTCAAGGGGTCCTAGGCTTCGAGGGCTAAGTTCCTCCAAGACGAGAGAAGAAGGAAAATGATTTATTATTTTTATGCCTTTCTTTTTCATGATTCGTGACTTATATAGCACTTTTGGCTTGTTGATTCAAAGTTGTTAACCAAAATTCTATCAATCTTGGTAAAGGTACAGGGCTACCACTAATAGAAAGAAGATTCTAGCATCTTGGAAAATAACCGTAAATGAGAAATGGCAGACAGAATGTGCTTGAGGGCCAATAGAATTCTGCCATGTCAGCACCCCTTGTTGGGGTTAGTTACACAAAATCTTTCAGGTATTGTGGCTTGGTCACCACCCTCTTTGGCCTTTGATTCATGTCTGCTAGGTGTGATTCTGCTTGTTGTGCTTCTGATGAAGGTTGTTTAGTTCCTTCCATAACAGTGAGCAACTCAACTAGAAAGATATTGGCCAACATTAAATTCAATAATGTAACTAATTTTTAGTTGACTTTGTGAAAAACTGAAAGCCAACAATTCAAATATTGATTAATGCGGTAAAATATTCATAATTTCTGCTAATAAGTTTCTAGCTAACAGATTTTACTCCTAAAGTGACATCAAAGTCTTTCAAATATTATGGTTGTAACAGCCGTAACTTTTAATAAATAAATAAGAAATTAATAAATTAATAAATAAGTAAAAAAAATATAATTAGGTCATAAATTTCCACTATATAAACCAAATGTTAACCTAGAGCAGCTTTTACAAAACACTTATGTCCCTTTCTCTTCTTCTGACGCACAAGAACCCTAACAGAGCAATCAGAGGAGGAGCTCTAGAGCGCACCAGAGACGTCACAATTGCTAACGGAGAACGATTGAGGAACTACGTCGAGGTAAGGGATGAGTTATTCACGCTTGGGGATTAGAATGAACATGTATAGGGATCCCTAGAGGATCAATTTTTGGGTATTTTGGGTTGTTTCTTAACTGATTTTCCCAAATTTATGCTTGTCATGTGACTGAATTTCACTTTTTAAAAATTTGATTTATTTACATATATTGCAAGTTTTGATTTCATGTGAATTATTTTCTTGTTTCAATGTTTTGATTTCAATTTAAATGACATAATAATGATCATATATGTAGGCACATTATATGAATTATATGAATTGCTTACCCACGTTTGCCGGATGCGTATATGACTGATTTTGAATTATATCTAATCATCTAATGAAATCAGATTTTTTTTAGTAGATACATATATTACTAAATATTAATGCGTATGATTGTTCATTGTTTGGCGCTTGTAATCATACGTACTGGGCTTTGTTGAAATATATATATATATATTAGATATTAAGCTTTTTGGGTGAAAGTGCCTATACGTGATCCCTCATGGTATCATTTTGCTATTTGAGATTTCTATAATAATAATAATAACAAATAAAATAAGGTTATAGAAATTATTTCTCTTCATAAATAAATTAAATATTATTATAAAATTTTTATTTTATTTCTTTTCAGTTATATATGTTATATAAGCTAGTAATTACAATTATTTTTTTTATAAATGGCTGTACAGTAGTTATGCTTTCCAGTTTAAATATGTTGTAGATATTCCTTCATCATTGCTTGTGCAGTAGTTATGGTTTCTGCTTTAATACTATTGCAAATATTAATTTATGTAATTATATGTGTTAATAATTGCAAATATTACTTCCTAAAGGCTGTGCAACAATTACAGGTTCCACTTTACAAATTTACATATATATACATATTTGTTAATTCATGTAATTGTACTATGTATGATATATATTATTACATATAAATATATTTGTATGCTTTAAGGTTAGATATATTTCATTGATTATAATTGAGCTTACCTATTAGTTAAATTCTTACTGGTTAATTAATCGAGACTTAGAGGTACATATCATTATTTTATCCCTAAATATTTTGATTTGGTTAGCGCGTATATACTACCTGGAATTCGTATTACTAATATATTTCAGTTTAATTTATATTTTTGTTGTGTCAAGTAAATGTTATTATTGAATAATATGTGTAGGATACATGAGATGCGATAAATTATTTTATTATGAAAATGTGATTGAGATGATGTGTAAGTGAAAACCATTTGATATGTAATGGATTGTGAATTACATGACTCTTGAGATGTTGTATGTTTGAGTTGTGAGCCATGAATTATGTAATCACACAACTGTAAGACCCTTTAAGGGCGACGAGTTAATGCGCGATGAGTTGTGATGTGGAACCCGACGAGTTTAATCACTTGAGGCGCACTGAGTTAAAATATTTTTATTTAAAAAAAATATATACAATTGAGATTTTGAAAACAATTGAGTAGTTGTGTGCATTGCATAATTCATAGTAGAATCTGTGTGTTCAAATGATTTTTTTGGGGTTGGACCTGAATCAGGAGGGAGAGGCCCTGACGGACTCTTCGGAGTGTAGGCCTTGGGGGTCATCCGATTTGAGTGCTCCTATAAGCCTGTGCCGATCCCACATGGTTGGAGCATTCTTCGCAAAACAGTGTGACCCTGACTGGTCTCCCTATGATTTCACTTAGTGAGAGTGACCTGACTTACCCATTGTGAGGCATGTCCTGTCATGTACTCCTAGGCGTCCGACGAGGTTTTTCACTGAAAAATGGTACCACATTGCATGTAGGTTTGAGTCTAGAGTAATTGTTGCATAATGTATGTGTTTGACTTTCATTGGGTTAACAATTGTGGTTTGATGTTATTTTCTGGAGTGGATGAACTAGAATGGATGTGCACAATGTATGTGATTTTGTGAAGTAGTGTTAATTATATAAATTCAGTCGTAAGCATTACATGTTTTACATGCTTTAATATTTTATTATATATGAATGTGATAACTCATTCTCGATGTGTGTTTGTGTATGGGCTGATTGTCATTTGTTCAGGTGAGTCATCACATGAGAATTCCATGTTAGAGCCAGAGAAACTTAGTTGTGATAGAGACATGCTCTGATAAGTGTGACATTGGGGCATAGGATTTTCTTCGCATGCTATATTTTCTGTAAACGATATAGTTGTGTTATGTTTCTGTTTTAGTTTTTTTATTATTATTCATTCAGTATGGACGACCTTGTTTTGAGCTGGGATAACTTTGTTGTTTTTATTCGAACAATTTCTACTATGTTTTTATTAAGTGAATGCGAATCATTTATCTTTTGAAATCAATTTAAAGTCAATATGTTTTAAAAAACAAATTCCGCATGATTTTATTTCCCTTTATTCGTTATTTGTGAGGGTAGAGGGTGTTACAATGGTTACTGCATTATAATAAAAGGGAGGAAAGGGAGAGAACATTGGCTTATAAGAGAAATTTTGCAACTCAAAATAAGGGACATAAAATGTTGGCAGCATTTTTTGAAAGAATATAGAAAATTTATTTTATATTTAAGGGCTAACCAGGATTTGAACTTTAGACCACCTAGGGATGACAATGGATAAAGTCTTATAGTACTCGTTCTCATATCTGCATTTTAAAAAAATCCCGATACCCAAACCCATACTCGTGTGAATAACAACTTTAATGTTCATTTTTGTACCTGTCGGGTACCTATATATCTATACCGGTACCCATAACTCGCATTTTACTTTTGTATAAAGTTAATAAATCAATAAAAAAAATTAATTAAAACAATTACTACTAGTAAATTAAAAAGACATTCTTAAATTTAAAAAATATAACTTTGAAAGCATCCCCACATAATATTAAAAACAAGTAAGTATAACACTGATAATCATAAATAAACTTGGACGAAACGATTCTTAAATTCATCCAAACTCAAGTCATAAATAAACATTACAAAGATAATCATCCAACTTGGACGTAACGATTCTTAAAGTGTATAATATTTTAATCGTTTCACAAAAACCTAATCAAACTTGGACATCATAAGGTGAAGATACTCTACAAGGCATGTCAAAAAAGAATACGTTAAAACTAATTAACTTATAATTATATATTTTAAATTATATAAATAAAAAACACAAATGGATAAAATATTTGACCTCATCACCAGAATCAATTTTTTTATATTTTTGTAGAGCTTATCTCCTAAGTCTATGTATTCCTTTGGTCCACTAATACTAATAGAAACTAGAACATGATAATAAAACTAAGGATTAGACTATCAAAAACAATAATTAAAACTATCAAGAGAAGATTAGACATAAAAAATTAGGCACAAATGAAGGGATTAGATTTAGGGTTCCACTCCACTACTCTATGTATCTATTATTGTTAGAGTATTAGTCACAAAATTGAAAAAGGTATAATTATTTGTTCACATAAAATCATATATATGATATATTTACTAATGTAACACATTATAATGATAAATAAATAAATAATTAAATATATATGACATGTGCAAGGTGGAACAGGGTGGGTACTATAG
The DNA here is from genome assembly GCF_000004515.6 of Glycine max. Classification (NCBI taxonomy): domain Eukaryota; kingdom Viridiplantae; phylum Streptophyta; class Magnoliopsida; order Fabales; family Fabaceae; genus Glycine; species Glycine max. The sequence continues at coordinate 29,309,727 of NC_016089.4, forward strand.
TACCTCTACGTGCACTCATACCCATGTAAATTTGCGGACAAATACCCACCCCTATACCCAACCCTAATATGCAGGTAATTATCCTCATCACTTGCGGATATTTTTACTGATACCTATAAGATCCAGATACACTTTGTCATCCCTAAGACCCCTTAACTAAGGGACACAAGCTGTTGTCCCTTGTGTCGACCATTGTTGATTTTTACAAAGTCATTTTAATCACACATTATCATGCTATAATAAATTGAGATGTGATATACAACACAACAAATTTTTGTGATTCACTCTTTTCACCTATCATTTATTACATTTTAAACTTTTGTCTCTAAGCTGTTGAACAGTATCAATTTTCTAATAAATTTGTTAACTTTTATAATAACTAACTTAAAAGTTATATCAAAGATCAAATTTATAATTAGTTGACAGTATAAAAACTGTTACATTAACAATACATTCCTATTAAACTCTTCAAATAAATAGATTATATACAGTATAACCAAGTGATTGAGTAGAAATGATTAATGTGTTGAAGTTAAGGTTTAATCGTTCGGATAGTACTCGAGTTTAATCCTTAACAGAAACAATTCTTGATCAGGCTTTACTTATCTCCCGGTTAAATTCCGAATTAGTCAGGATCTTTTTCCCCTAATGTACCGAAGGGTTAAAACCAAAAGAAGATTATATACAGTATGCATAAATATGCTGGAGAAAAAATATCTCACTTCACTCCTTCAGTTTGTACATAAACTAATGAAAAGGAATGATATCGATCAAGCTTTGTGTAAAATAAATTAGCTTGGGCATATAATTGCTTAGAGCCAGAAAGTTGTAGAAAAGGTACTAATAAACAAGTTCTAACTCTGAATAAAAAAAAGCAAGTTCTTACTCCCTAATCCAAGGCCAGCTTATCACACAAGGATTGATAAGCAGCACTGCAATGCTTGAACTTTTCCTCTGCTATAACCTATCAACATGCATAATAATTAAAATTATCAGTAAACTCAACATGTATGATAGAAATTCCTCAATAAGGAAAAGAACAAAAAGAGAGAACTAATCAGCAGTTGGAGCTTGGCAACACCTTAAAAGAGCCATCATGACGATCTGGATGCCACTTTAAGGCACATATCCGGTACCTGGTTTCATAAAATTGTTCAATATCACATTGAAGAGGAAGTGGAAAAGAACTCAGAAAACAGTTTAAAATCACATTGAAGAGGAAGTGCAGAAGAACTTACGCATTTTTCACATCTTCAAGTTTCAAAGGGCCAGAAGCACTCATTCCAAGGGCTAATCTATCTGAAATTAAATCTGATTGCGAACAATCTGACTCGGTTGATGTGCCATTATATCCATTTTCACTCCAACGTCTCCAATTCCAAGATTTCCCATGATTAGAAAAGCCTCCTGACTTCCTCCACTGAGGATTTTCCTCATTTATAAAGGACCAATAAAAAGATCGATTGCCACCAAAGGCAGAGCGGAAAACGGTTTCAACGTCAAAATCATCTTTGCAAAATTCATGATTTCCTGAAAGACATCAAGTTTTTTTGAAACATATGAATCTAGAACAAGCTATATAATATCCAGAATTTTCTTTGCAATAAATTAACACACACAATATTGCTTATTCAAGAAACTTATGATGCAAGCTAAAACCAAAACAGTAACATGATGTGATTGATGTCTCTAGATAAATCCACAATCCTACTCGAGCACACATGAAAGTTTCTGCTGACAAGATACAATTAGAAGATTTCCCAGAAGAAACCATCTAACAAACTCTAATCAAGAGAACCTTGAATCCAGAAAAAGCCATATATAACCAGAATCTTCTTTGAACTAAAAATAAAAACATAATGTAGCTTATTCAGGAAAGCTTATGATGCAAGTTAAAACCAAAACAGCAACATGACTAGTTAAGTGCACCAATCCTACTCAAGTAGACATTTCTTACTTCTAAATTGATGCTTTGATCTTTGATTGTCATTCCTGTGCCTTCCAGAGCCTTTAGGAGAATATTGTTTTCTGAACCATGAGGGGCCTAGACTGGGAGATGGACCATCCTCATCAACATCTTCTTTCCAGCTCTAAGACAAGGAAAAAAAAAAAGGAAAGCAAAAGCATTTTAGATGCAACATCTTACAACCAGTGTTGTGAAAACCGGCCCGGTCACCGGTCTAGGCATTGGGTCAGTGGGTCAGTAATTGACCCAATTTAACCCGATATACATATTAAAAAATTAAATATAACTATAAATTTACTATTCTCCGCTGTATAAATTTTGATAATTGCCAGTCAATTACAGAACCTCTTTTTTTTCCTTTTAATGTGTGGTATATATGTTGATCTGAGTTCAACAATTATTGTTATTTTCTTACAAAATAAGAAATGAAATAATAGAGCTTCAATAGCTCCAAATAGAGCAAAAAACTACCGAGCATGATCAAATCAAACACTACTTAGTAGAAACTAAAATCAAAACATAATAGTAGCCGCTGTAACTTGCCACCTCAATCTCCTCATAGAAAATTGACAAATGACTATTTAGATTACAAGCAAGAATAGTATCGAAAAAAAAAAAAAGAGATTACAAGCAAGAATGGTGTTTTCTCGTGCATTAATTTTATACACTAATTAAGTCAATCCAATGCTTCTTGGTATAAAATAGCAATCAATAGGCAATCCAAATTAAATTGAAACATTTACAGATTTACTCCTGTCCACCAACTCCTAACTTCGTAACTCACTCAATTCAAAAACTGAAAAACCTTATTTCAATAGACAATCCAAGTTAATCAATTCCCATTAACAGACAAGTTCAGAAAGGGAGTGCGATATTGTGAGATTGAGAAAGGGACACCACTGGATGCTGTTCTAGCAGCCTCTACGATGGTGACAGGAAGGATGCAAGACTGAGACAGGGACGACTTTAGAGAGGAGATGGTTAGAATCCAGGTGCTACTGTCACAAAACGGTGCGGTGCGGCAACCTTGCAGGAGCGAAAATGTCGCGGTGTTGTGTGGGTTTGAGATGAGAGATCAAAGAGGGGAATAGGGCTAGATTTGTGAGAAATGAGAGCTGAGGCCTGAGAGCACAAACGAAGGTTCACAAAACTGACATGCTGCATTTTCAGAGAATAAAAAGATCTGCAAACTCAACCAGTCTGGGTCACCAAATCCGGCTGGGTCACCGGTTTTGATAAAGAAACTGGAGGGGTCTTACGGGCTGATCCGGTTCAGATGCAGATCCGATCCGATAACTCACCCGGAGCAGCCTAGGCACCGATTTCCGGTCAAACTGACCGGTCTGGTCCAGTTTTAACAACACTGCTTACAACCAACAAAATCAGGAGAAAATGCACACACGGGAAGGATCTAGAACTATGTCCAAAAGAGTGCATATTTAAAAAAAATAAAAACTACAAAAATCAATGATACTAAGCCCTTCTCGATATCACACTATTGGGGAGGAGCATAGCAATGCAAACTTTATCTAAATTAACCGCACTAGAAAGCCGTATGGATTCCACTACAAACATAGTGAACAAAGACCAAACAAATCATATCACAGAGCAGTAAGAAACCAGTGTTGACTTTAAACGTGGACCTTACTAGCAAAGTTTACCAAGATGACAGTTTAATTTTAATTAGAGAACACCACCTAAAGCATCTAAGGAACTGCACCTAAGTTTTTCCATAAAAATAAAACATTGCTAAAAATATTAGTCGTAAGGTGTGGTGATCAAGTTAAGTTCAGGCATTGTATCTGGCTTGGTTCTGTTAGCCTTAAACAATCTTTTCCTAGATTGTTTATGGTTTCTGTGGATAAAGATGCCTTTATAGATGAAATGGGGGAATGGAAAAATGATAGTTGGTGTTAAAATTTGAGGTGAAGAACTTTGTTTGAGTGGGAATAGCAATTAGAGATGGAACTAATCAATTTGATTAATGTGGTCCAGCTGAATAAGGAGAATGACGGCAAGATTTGGAAACCAGATTATAGTCATATTTTTTTCTGTTAAATCTGACTATCAAGCATTATCAAATGGTTTGGTATGTGTGCCCCCAAGTGAATATGATGGTTTAGTTTTCAGTCATTATGAAAATGTGATGCTCTTTAAAGGTTGTTGCCTTTTCTTGGCAAGTCTTGCTTGACAGGGTGCCTACTTGGGCAGCTCTAAATATAATTTCATATCTGAATTTTGCTGTGTGCGTGCTTTGTCATGTTAATGTGCAGCGATCAGATCATCTAGTTTTCTCTTAACCTGTTTCTCCTCAGATATGGTTTGTCTTCTATGCTTGAATTGGAATTACTGTTGTTCTTCCAGCTTCTGGTTTAGGTCATTATCTTCAACGTCAAAGGTTGGTGTAAGGGGAAAAAATTTAAAGAAAGCATGAATGATACTTCAGCATGCAGTAATATGATCTATTAGGCTTATGTGAAATAACATGTGTCAAGATGGTTCAGTGGATATGCTGCAGTTGTTGGATGCAATCAAATTTCATTCTTGATCATGGTTCCTAGCTAGAAGTGGGAGATATCATTATAATTCCTCAGAGTGCTGCTTCAATCCAGCTGACTGTTTGTCACTTTAATGTTCTTACTTCTTTCCTCTCGAACTCTACCTACTGTTTTGAGTACCCCTTGTACCAAAAGCTCAATAAAAAATCTGCTTATAAAAGAAAAAGATAAACATTTTAAGAAGGGAAAAGGTATTCATAAGTGTTCTCTTGAGTATGGAGATAATTCAATCCAAGTTTTAGGACAGCTAACGGTATTTCACATTAGAACAACAAAATATCATCAAAAACTGCAAACAAAATAAACAAACAAATAATCTAAAATAAACTTGAATTGCTAAATAAATAATTGGCAGAATTTTACAATTTTAAAATCCTCTAGAGCCATTGTTAAGACTCTGGATTGAGTTCTGCAGCCCCAAAAACACACCATTATCCATTTCTCTGTTACCAAACTAAATCATATCATGACACTGAACTGAAAGCTTACGATTGTAGAGGAAGGGGCACCACAACAACCTTACACAATAGCTCATTTTCCCTATTTAATGCTAAGCAGTTAAAGATGAAAAATATCACCGCACCCTATACAACATTAGCATGTACCCACTAAAATTAATTTTATTTTTTCGTGAATAGTGCTTTATTGGAAACTTGTAAATCAACAATTAATTTGAATGTGTAGACGGTTGACAAATTCATCATAGGTTCTTTCATTATCGGTAACAAACGGAAATTAATGAATGGATAGATTTCTCGCACTTTTTTTACTTTAGGGGACTAAAACTTGAATATTCATCTTTGAAGGACGAATTTGTCCGCACACTAAACATATATTCGAGATAAAAATAACTATTTATCCTTAATTTTATATTTTCCTGAATAGTGCTTTGTTGGAAACTTGTAAATCAACAATTAACTTGCGGGCATAAGACTAAAATTAAAAAATAATTTTAAACCTGACACATGAATTGTGCGTAGGCATTGACATCGTGAAGCAGCGTTTGTTTGGCACGGAGTTTTCGGAATCTTTTGGAGTAATTGTTGCATCTCTGCGATCAAAGGGGTGTTAGAAAAATAGGTGTAATTCATGTTGATACAAACGAGGTAGTACAGTTCAAGGGACTAACAGATTCCCCAAAAGTGCGGGATTTGCGTTCCAAGAGAGGAGTGGAGTGAAAGAATCTGGTGAAGATGGCCTTGTTCATTTTCTCAGAATTTTGAAGCTTGGATAACCCAACAGCTCAACAAGCATCATGGGATGTTGGGAACGAAGAGACCTAGAAGAAACAAAACAACTTAATTTTTCTGAGACTCATTTCACTCGTCAGTCGTCACCGCCGGGAAGCCCTTGGCCAACAACAGTGGACAACGGATTGGGTCGGATCAGGAAAGTGATTTTGATAGTATATAATTTTATACATTTAACTATTAACACTATTTTTTAACTACTAGTCTAATCCTATAATCTTATGAAACTTATTCCATTGCATGTTAAAAATTAAATCATTTCTTACATTATAACTAGATGTTAAAATTGCACGGATTTCTTTAAATAATATTTTGATTTAAATGTAATTTTGATTCTTTTATTTTAAAATTGAAATATTTTGATTTTCTTATTTTAAAAATATACAATTTTAATCTTCTTATTTTAAAGATATAAAATATTTGGTTGTTGTTGGAAAATTCATAATTTTGATCTCCTATTTTAGAAAAATTATAATTTTGGTTTAATCTTTATTTTTAGTTATGTTTTATTTTTTATTTTATAATTAATTAAATTATTTTTTGATAATACCTTAAATAAATATGTTAGGTTTATGATTCAATTGAACCATAAGATAAAAAAATAAGATGTAGATAAAATTAAAAATTTGATTAAAATTATAACTTTTCTAAAATAAGATGACTAAATATCTCTATTTTAAAATAAGTGAACTAAAATTGAGTATTTTAAAAAATAAGAAAAACAAATCTCTTGATTTTAAAATGTTGGAACAAAAATTACGGAATAACCAAAATAGAGGACCATGATTATATTTAAACCTATTATTTTTTATATTTTATTTAGTTTTTTCTAAAATATATATTTATTAATAAAATCATTGTTTTTAATATTTAATATTTTTTACATTAAATTTGAGGAAGAAGATTACTTATATTCTAAATTGAGTTTATTTATAAATTTTTTAAATTTTTTTAAAAAAATTATTGAAATAGTGTTATTTTTATTAATTAAATATAGTTTTAATTTTGTTAATAAAATTTAGATATTTTGAACAAACAATTAATATTTATCATTTTAAAATTATTAGTATAATAAGGATTATTATATATGTTTCAAATTTTATATCTTATAATTTAAGTATTATGAGAATTTTTTATCATTAAAAATTATTGGTAAATATTAAAAATATAATATATTTCTTAGGGTTACTTTATTTTTAATTTGGTTATTAAAAATTATTGTAAGTCGTGTATATATATATATATATATATATATATATATATATATATATATATATATATATATATATATAGTAAAAGTGTCATGTTATAAAAAATATATTATAAGTTGAAAATATAAAGTAAAAATTAGATTATTAATATTTTTGTTCAAAATGAGAAAAGATAATATAATAGTAGTAAAAAGCAAAATAAAGGAATATGTTTAAAAAACTTGAACAATAGTGATCAAAATATAAAAATAAGAAAACGGTAAAATGAGAAGAAAAAAATGCAAAAGAGATTACAAAAGAAATAATAAAAGATACAGAATCAGATGATTTACATATGGGACATGCTAGGTGTACCTAGCAATTTTTTGATTGGACAAAATTATCCTTGTGCCAATCTGTTCATCTGAAAGAACTTTCTTTCGTATAAACTTCTGGAGTGGGAAGGTTCTTCCGGAATAAGAAGTTCTTCTTCCAGAAGAACAAAATTAATGGCCAAGACTTGAATCCAAGATTTTGGGATTATTATTTCAATGTTCTAACCAAGTAAGCTAATAAATCAATTATGTTATAAAATAAATAATATTAGCATACATAAATTATTATTATACATAATTATCACTAACATTTCTAATGCATATTTAATGTGCATGGAAATTTGAATAATAAATTTTGTTACAATTGAATTTAATTTAAATTATACAAATTATGTAATCCGTATATTTTTTTAAAGTATATATATATATATATATATATATATATATATATATATATATATATATATATAAAGTAAAAGTATCATGTTATAAAAAATATATTATAAGTTGAAAATATAAAGTAAAAATCAGATTATTAATATTTTTGTTCAAAATGAGAAAATATAATATAATAGTAGTAAAAAGCAAAATAAAGGAATATGTTTAAAAAACTTGAACAATAGTGATCAAAATATAAAAATAAGAAAACGGTAAAATGAGAAGAAAAAAATGCAAAAGAGATTACACAAGAAATAATAAAAGATACTGAATGAGATGATTTACATATTTAGTTGTTATGTGATGTTAAAATAGTAAGTGGTTCTTAACTAAAAGTTAGTTCTTGGTTTAATATTTTTTCTATTTCCGTCGTTTTTAAATTATGTAAAAAATAGATATTTTAAATATGTTCATATATTTTATATTAGATATTTTAAATATGATAATAGTAACCTGTTTTAACATATATTTAATTTTGAGTAAAAAACATATATTTAAATTTGTCTTAATTTTAATTTTTTTATTCATAAGAATCGAATATAGGTAATGAGAGTTTACAATAACCACTTCTCAATCAACTAATCTATAAAAAATAATTATTTTTCTCTTATTCCATTTAATAAATATATCTCACAATATTTTTAATTTCTATAAAATAATTTTTTAAACATTTATGTTAGATGATATTAATTCAAATCAACGACTATTGTAAATATATATATATATTGATTGTAAAATGTTCAAGCATTTTAATTAATGGTTGTTGGTAAACTAATAAAACAAATCTAATGGTTCTAAAATGTTTAAGCATTTGTTTTACAAAAAAAATTGAATCGAATCAAATCAATTGTTTTTGTTGTCGCAACCTACCCTTTGGTGGAAAGACAAGCCGAAATTCAAAGGTGCGTCTTCCAAAGAAGGAGAATGCGTGGGAGTCGCCACCAACGTTTGTTCGAGAAAAACGTTAGAAAAAACCAAAAAGGGGTCTACGAATTTTAAGAACAAGGGTTCGGGAGTTGTTTACGCGTGGGGAAGGTATTAGCACCCCACGTGTTCGTCACAAAGGACGACAACGTTTAATCGAGTGAGCAAAGTCATGACTTCTATATTTATTTATTTTTTCTTTTTTATCTTTTTTTACTTTTTGGGGTTGACAATGTTGGACCAAGTGGCCTCCGAATAAATAAGAAGGGGGGGGGTTGAATTAATTATTACTAGACCTTTACTAATTAAAAATTACTCTTCTTAGGCTTTTACTATGTTGTTAATAAAATAAAGAATAGAAAAGAAACTTAACCAAAAGTAAAAGCAGGAATTAAAGTGCACAGCGGAAATTAAAAGAGTAGGGAAGAAGGAGACAAACACACAAGAGTTTTATACTGGTTCGGCAACAACCCGTGCCTACATCTAGTCCCCAAGCGACCTGCGGTCCTTGAGATTTCTTTTCAACCTTGTAAAAATCCTTTTACAAGAAAAGATCCACAAGGGATGTACCCTCCCTTGTTCTCTTTGAACAACCTAGTGGATGTACCCTCCACTAGAACTGATCCACAAGAGATGTACCCTCTCTTGTTCTCAGTCAACAACCCAAGTAGATGTACCCTCTACTTGTATCACAAAGGATATACCCTCCAATGTGTTAAGACAAAGTTCTCAGGCGATTAGTCCTTTGAAACTTTGTGAATGGGAAAACAAAAGAATTCTCAAGCGGTTAGTCCTTTGAAATCTTTTGTTTATGGAAAAAGGAAGAATCAAAAGAATTCTCAGACTGTGTCATTTTGAATTCTTTGACAAGGGAGAAGGGAGACACAAAAGAATTCAGGCGGTTAGTCCTTCGTTCTTTTGGAAAAGGGAGAAGAGAGACACAAAAAGAATTCAAGCGGTTAGTCCTTGGCTTATTCTTTTTGGCAAAAGGAGAAGGGAATGAAAAAGATGAATAGCACAAGTTTTTGAACAAAGAACTTTTTTTGGAAGAAAAAGTTTTGAACAAAAACTTTTAGAAAGATGAAGAGAAGATGAAATAAGAAAGTTCTCAAAGAAATGAAAGAAGGTATTGAAAGATAGATTGAAAGATAGAATGGTTGAAAGAGATGATAGATCTGAATGAGATTGTTAAAATGTTTCATGCCAAGATCACATATGTATAGTTTCTTAATGACTCAAGTCAAAATTTGTAACTCTTGGCAATTCCTTTAAAACTAATCACTTAAAAAGATATGACTTTTGAAAGAATCTTCAGAAACAAGTCACTTGAAGAAATGGGACTTTTGGAAATGAATTTTTCGAAAACAGTCACTAGTAATCGATTACCATAATGGTGTAATCGATTACACATCAACAGATGTGACTCTTCATTTTGAATTTTGAAAATCTTAACGTTTTAAAACCACTGGTAATCGATTTCTATAATCTGGTAATCGATTACCAGAGAGTAAAACTCTTTGGTAATGATTTTGTAAAAAACTTCTTGTGCTACTCAATGTTTTGAAAAACTTTTTAATACTTATCTTGATTAAGTCTTCTCTTGATTCTTGAATCTTTGAGTCTTGAATCTTGATCTTGATTATTCTTGAATCTTGATTCTTGATTCTTGATTCTTGATTCTTGATTCTTGAAATCAAATTTCCTCTTGATCCTTGAAGTGTTCTTGACTCAATCTTGAACTCATTCTTGAATGTCATCATCTTTGTTATCATGAAGTGATCTTGACTTTTGAGCCTTTTGTCATCATCTTTGTTATCATCAAAACTCCTTGAATCAATCTTGATTCATCATGAAGCTTGCTTCTATAGACAAGAGCCTTACCTTTGCTCTTATGTATCCTCAAGTGCGATGAGGAACTCAGACCTATGTAGTTCTTTAAAAGCAAGAAAGTTATGCGTTGAATTGATTTTAAACTTTTCAAAGGTTCATTTTAACCAACAAAAATAAAAGAGACCGTTAAGGCATTGGACCTTGAACGGATTCAAGCGACTTTTATGGACAAAAAACTCAACTACATGTTGATTTCATCTTGGTTTCACTTATTAACTTTCAATCTCATTAAAAAATGATTTGTGATGTAAATGATCGGTTAAAACTCACTTTACAAGAAGAAAAGATATTACTGATGGTAGAAGAATGAGATGAAGATGTGCAAAGCAACAAAGAGGACCCCTAAGGGTGCATAGATTGTATCTAAATCCTTAAAATAAATACTAACTAGATGACGGACGAAGAACACAGAACGATGAACGATGTAGAAGTCGATTACGGTCGTGATTCAGTAACACCTCGACCTCATTTTTCTCTTCTTTCTTCTCCTTCTCTCTGATTTTCACTGAAATCTCTCAATGTTTGAAAGTTTAACCCTTTCTTCAGCCCCCCACCTCACGCCTATTTATAGGAAATGAGGGGGTTTAGTGGATCTGCAGCTAGCCCAGGTGAGTTGTTGCTTCAACCTGAAGTAACCTTGCTCGCCCAGGTGAGCTAGTTACTTCACCCCTAAGCTATTTGGGGGCCCAAGCGAGCCAAGGGCTAGAAAAAAACTTAAAATGACCTTTTTGCCCTCCCTTTTGGGTATTTTCTGCATTCTTTACCGAAACGTCAAATAATCTTTCATCTTGCGCGGCAACTGGTGTCGAACAGCTCAATTCGGCTAGCGAGAATCAAAACGTTAGCAAATGATAGTCCCTGGATGAAATTAAGGTCTGACAGTTGCCCCTCTTTATTTATCTTTTATTGAACATGAAAAGGTAAGTAAAGATAAGGACACTAATTTCATCCCAACGATCTTGTTATCCGACCGGCAACTGGCGAAAACCAAAGCAGTGAAACCTGTCAAAAGAATAAATGTATGAAGTATCAAGAGAACCAAACAAAAGACTTTGAAATCTTGAAATGTAAAGAAGACGTTGAAGTCTTAACAAAAGACATTGAAGTCTTTGAAATGTAAAGAAGACATTGAAGTCTTGACAAAAGACATAGAAGTCATTGAAATATAAAGAAGACGTTGAAGTCTTGACAAAAGACATTGAAGTCTTTGAAAAGTAAAGAAGACGTTGAAGTCTTGACAAAAGACATTGAAGTCTTTGAAATGTAAAGAAGACGTTGAAGTCTTGACAAAAGACATTGAAGTCTTTGAAATGTAATGAAGACGTTGAAGTCTTGACAAAAGACATTGAAGTCTTTGAAATGTAAATAAGACGTTGAAGTCTTGACAAAATACATTGAAGTCTTTGAAATCTTTCACTAAAACGCGAATACGCTTAGTAAAGAAACAAACCCTCAAACCGATCAAAACAACATACATTTTTTTTAAAAAAAAAACAAACAATGAGACTAAAGGGGAATGAAAGCATGCAAATAGAACTTGTCATAACCAAAAATGAGATTTAAGACATTAGCATTTTGTTTCTAAAAGAACATTAGAAGAAACACTGGGTCCAACCGAATAGAGGAAAATCGCTCAAGGTGTATGAAGTTTCACACAAGCAAGTGTTTCATCCTAATTCCAAACCTCTCAAAGGCATTCTCAAATTTATAATTATATATAGAGAGAAATTATCTTATTTATATAAATTAAAATTAACTAATATAAATGTTATAAGGTTGGATTTTGTAGGAAATTTTGGCTTTGGTTGTTCTGCCTTTCCTCCTTTTTCCTTTTCTTTTTTGTTTGGTGTGGAACAGGAGAGCAGACACAAAGATTTGGTTAATAACTAAAGCAGACGATCACTTTACATCCCCCATGTCTTAACCAAGTTACTATTTCTCTTCTACCTCTTTTTTTCTTTTCGACAATTCTGCACATTGTTCAGACATCGTCTGGTCCAAAGAACTTGTTTTTCTTTTTTATTTTCCTTTGCTCTTCTTCTATCTTTGATTAATTGATTATTTTTCTTTCTTCTTTTTTTTGTTTTCTTTTTCTTTTGCTTTCTTTCCTTGTTGTTTTTGTTTTGTGGGTTTTTCTTTTGCTTTTTTTTTTTTCGTTTTGACGAACCCCTCTAACCCAAGATAATAGAAGCTTCACTTGGAAGACCCCCTTGCTCTCTCATCCTAGGGTAAGGTTGGAAATTTCCATCCCAAGTCAAGGTTATGGCAAAAGGTCGATGTTTGGCTTAAAAGGCCTGCAAATGGTAGAACATAATGTATATTGGGACATCTGTTTGGCCAATGGCTCATAAAGAAGGGAATGCCCAGATCATTTCCACGAAACGCATATTATGATAATTAGAAATTCATGCAAAATCAATCATAGCACATATCCATGCGGACACTCAAATATAAGGCTTTGTGGCCACGCAAACACTAAGGCTTAGGGTTCGTTTCCACATTCAGGCCAAACCATTGTTTCAACGATTGCTCTTTTATCAAGTCACACAAAACATCTGAGTCCATTTTGGCATTCGGGAAAGTCTTTCGTTGTTTTCACCCTCTAGGTGCACATTTATTTTTTTAAAAAAAAACCTTTCGTGTTTTGATCCGTGAATTTTCCAAAGAAAACTGGCAATCTTTTCTTTTTAAAAGCATGTTAGTTTTAGTTTTTTTTTTTATAGAAAAGTTTGAATCCTAGGCAAAGTTATAACCTGAGACCGTACTTATTAAAGGGACAAAAGGCACGTGAAAGAAAAGAAACCACACACAAATCCTCCCCCTCTTTTTTTTGCTTAGTTTTTCTTGTTTCAAACAAACCACCACAATGAAATAACATGACAACATATTGGAAGCGATAAAATAAAGATGAGTTCCATCACAATGAAATAACAAACAAAATACTAAAAGTGATAAAATAAAATAAAGACGAGTTCACAATTTTAAGCGATCCGGGTCAAGCAGCTCAACCTCATCAAAGGAAAAAGTCCATCACATCAGCCATGTCATCATCTTCAAAAGCTCCATCTTCATCTCTTGGGGCCCTTCTGGGTCCTGCAACTGCCTGAAAATTGGGTCTGTCTCCAAGCCATGCAACTGTGGCCTCTAACTGCTCAGGAGTAGGCCACGCGTAAGGATTGGGATCCTGGTGCTATTGATGCAGGGCATACTAATAAAAGCTTCATTCAACTGCACCTGGCCCCTATGATTGGTCGTCTGCTGGTCAGCCACATGCTACGGATAGAGTTCCATCCTCTACATGTGAGGAGAGATGGACTCTAGGGATGGTGGCTGTTGTAGAGGTGGCAATGGTACATCTATGGCTGGCTGCTGCTGTTGGTCCTGCCCCAGTTATTGTGCCTGCCTTGCCATGCAGTACTTTTTTATGAAGGACCTGTTAATGGGAGGCCAGATGAGCTTCGTGGGCATAACTGATACCCCATAGAACTGGCAGAGACCTATGATCAAGGCCGAAAATCCAGTGCTCTGTTGGACTTTTCTGGGTCCACTGGGTGTCTTGGAGGTGTGATCCCTGCAAATTGGTAAATGGCATCCGAGATTAGCTGGGCCACATGAATACTAACCTGGGTCAAGATGACATAGAACAGTTGGCATTTTGGCAGGGGAAGATTAGAATTATGATTGCTGTGGAGGATGTTGCTAGAAGCAATGCCATCTAGATCTGTGTCAAGGTGGTCATGCTAGTGCGCATGATCTGCACCCGTCACACTTTGTGCAAAGTCCTGTCCCGGAATGCATAGCAGTTGGCCTATGGCCTCCTCATCAAATCTCGAAGCCTAGTCCTCCTTTCACTGAACTCGCAACATTGCCCCTCCTCCAGGACCAACGGATGCCCTAAGAACTGATTGATGGCATCTTCATCAAAGGGGACCCATCGACCCCGCACCTAGGAGCGCTTATCGCTGACTCCTTCCTCTGTGGGCCATGCATTTGCGTAGAATTCCATGACTATTTCCGGGTAATATTTAGCCATGGGCCCTGTGAGTTGAGTCCATTGTCTCCTGGCAACTTCTTCCTAGAACTCAGTGTATTCTCCCTCTCTCAGTTGGACCCGTCTTTCTTTGAGGAAAGACCAACTCTTGATCGCTTCAAAGCGGTGTTGGTGTTCCTCACTTCGAAAGCAGTGTCCGTCAAATTCTATGTCCGCTTGTGGAGCCGCACTAGATCCTTCTCTCGCGGGGTGCTTCCTTGCCCTCTTAGAGAGAAGCTTCTTTGGAGCCATTGCTTGCAAGGACATGTCCACAAAAAGTTAGTTTTCACGTAACACACAACCATTATTTCATTTATATTAAGCAAGCAAAAAGCCAACCAATTTTGGGCAGTGTGTGTTTCTTTTGCTAATTGCAAGTGTTACTGTGCAACTAATTAAAACAAATCAAACCAGTGCATATTTTTTTTTTATAAACATTCTACAGCTACTTAGATGCAATGTGCCCATCATAGTGTAGCAAGCTCAACCAATAATTAGGTTAATTCCATCCAATCATTTTTACATGTTCATGTAATTCACATATTTTGCATTTAAAACAAGGTCTAGATTTCCAAGCCTAGCTCATGCTCTTGGCATTTTAATCTACCAACCTAAGTTGTTCACACATCTTAAATGATGTCTGTACATACATAAAATCATTTCACAACTCAAATTCCAAAACAATACATGAAATGGTCATTGAGGCATTTTATCGAACAGTTGGTGGACGCATGTTTAACCATGTAAAAATGAGGAATGGAGAACAACATGACATGCCAATCTACAATAGGATCAAGGATAGGCCTAGGGCCATCCATTCCAGCCCCTAATCAAGCATTCAAGTCATGGATTCACAAACATTGCAAAGGACATAAATAAAGCACCAAGATACCACAAGGAAAAGGTAAAATTGAATAGACATGGGACTTACTTGTGTGAGATGAAAGGAATGTGAAAAAATGAAACCAAAAGTGCACAAAGGAAGCTTGGGGGCTGCTGCCAATGGTGGCTCCCGTAAGCTCTTGGGGGAGGTTTTGATTTTGGGCAAGAATAGGGTGAAAATGGCTTCACCCCTCCCCTTTTTATGTTTTTCACCATAGCCATGCTCGCCTAGGCGAGCTGGCCACTCGCCCAAGCGAGGTAATTATTATTTTTTTGGTGAAGAAAATCCTTTACAAAATTGTGTTATTCATTGTTATATTTTTTCTCTTAAAATCCTATAATTGCATATAAACTTAGGCGAATTCAGGATATAGTTCAAGAAAAAGAACAAGTATGAAACAGGAAATTAAAGAGCAAAGTTAGAGATACTAGGCTGCCTCCTAGGAGAGCTTCTTTAATATCTTTAGCCGAACGCGGGGGTGGTGATCGATTGATCATGGGCCTAGAACCTGTTCGTACCTGCCCCTAAGCTTGGACAAAGAAAGTGTCATCATGCAAAAAACGTGAAACAATACTACAAGATGCTTGTATTAACTTTCACTTGCCCTTAGTGCTTACCCAAATTGGTGTGGTGTTGACCATCACTCAAAAATGACTCTTTATTCATCTTTCGATTTGCAGGATCCCGGATGACAAGATGCAAATGCATGCATGCTTATGATCGAACGTTAAATGTAACAATTAAACAAGTGTTATCATGTTTAAGTTTTACTTAAATGCTTACGATACCCCATTGATCGCTTTGAATGGCTTCAGATTTAGTGAGCAAGATTGAGAGTGTATGTTCTTGAAGACAATAAAAAGTAAAAGACACAAAACCGGAGGTCGAGATGTAAATCATTAACACACATTTATTAATGTTGCGATTATAGTTTACAAAAGATTTCAAGACTTGGAGATTCCAATGAGTCCTTGAGGATGTCCAGACGTTGAGCCTTCTAATTGCCCTAGGCATTAGGCATAATACCACTTGACAATATCGGAGTTCATAGGCGAAGGAAACTCTTCGTCATCCATGTTTGCAAGCAACAATGCTCCTCCCAAAAAATCCTTCTTCACAAAAAACGGTCCTTCATAATTTGGGGCCCATTCCCCTTTGTGGTCCTTCTGAGCCTGCGATACTTTCTTTAGGACAAGATCCCCCTTGTTGAACTTGCGCGGGCGCACCCTCTTGTCAAAAGCATTCTTTACTCTGCTTTGATACAGTCGCCCATGACTCATGGCGGCCAATCTCTTACCCTCGATAAGATTCAACTGATCAAAGTGAGCTTGGGCCCATTCTGATTCTTCCAACCTTGACTCAGCTAGGATTCTCAAAGAAGGAACCTCCACCTCAAATGGGAGCACAGCCTCTATCCCGTACACCAAAGAGAAAGGAGTTGCCCTAGTAGATGTGCGCACTAAATTTTGATAACCATGCAATGCAGAGGGGAGCATCTCGTGCCAATCCTTGTATGACATGGTCATCTTCTGAACTATCTTCTTGATGTTTATATTGGCAGCCTCAACTGCCCCCATTCATCTTAGGCCTGTAAGGCGTGGAATTAATGTGTTGGATTTTGAAATCTCACACATTTCCTTCATCATCTTGTTGTTCAGATTGGTGGCATTATCGGTTATGATTTTCCTGGGCAACCCATATCGGCAAATTATCTCCTTTTTTATGAATCTAATCACCACACTCCTAGTCACACTAGCGTATGAAGCTGCTTCGACCCATTTGGTGAAGTAGTCAATGGCGACTAAGATGAAGTGATGTCCATTTGAAGCCTTAGGCTCAATGGATCCGATCACGTCTATGCCCCACATAGAGAATGGCCAAGGTGCTTCCAAGATGTTCAAAGGTATGGGTGGAGCATTAACATTATCAGCGAAGGCCTGACACTTATGGCATTTCCTCACATGGATGCAACAATCGCTCTCTATAGTGAGCCAGTAATACCCCGCTCTCAGAATTTTCCGAGCCATGGCATGTCCATTGGCATGCGTTCTAAAGGATCCCTCATGCACCTCTACCAGCATTTGCTCAGCCTCTCTAACATCCACACATTGAAGCAGTACCAAGTCATGGTTCCTCTTGTATAAGATATTCCCACTCAATAAGAAGCCATCCACCAACCTTCGCAACATCCTCTTGTCATTGTTAGAGGCCTCAGACGGGTATTCCCTGTCTTCAATGTATCGTTTGATATCGAAGTACCAAGGCTTACCATCCTTCTCTTCTTTTATTAAACAGTAATGCCCATGCTTACCACGACATCTGAATTCGATGTAAGGCAAATCTTCGTGGGGGCTTAGTTGGAACATGGACTCTAGAGTGGCAAAGGCGTCGACCATCTGATTTTCCTCTCTAAGAATGTGATGAAAGGATATGTCATCAAAGAATTCTATCAACTTCTTGATGTAAGCCTGGTAAGGTACCAATTTATGGTCTCTGGTCTCCCATTCACCCTTCAACTGGTGAATTACCAATGCCGAGTCCCTGTACACTTTGAGCAACTTGACTTTGAAGTCAATCGCCGCTGTGATCCCAAGGGCACACGCCTCATACTCAGCTATGTTGTTTGTGCAGTCAAAACCCAACCTAGCCATGAGAGATACATATTGTTCATCTGGGGAAACCAATACTGCCCCAACTCCATGGCCTAGTGCATTAGACGCACCATCAAACCACACGATCCATTTGTCCCTGTCTTCATCCTCTACTTCCTCCTCAAACAAGATCATAATGTCCTCATCAGGGAATTTTGGATGCATAGGATGATAGTCATTAATGGGCTGTTGAGCTAGGTAATCTGCAAAGGCACTCCCATTTATCTCTTTCTGAGTGACATAAACAATACCAAACTCCGACAACAAAACCTGCCACTGAGCGATTCGTCCTGTGAGAGTGGGTTTTTCAAAGATGTACTTGACGAGATCCATTTTGGATACCAACCAAGTGGTGTAATTCAACATGTACTGCTTCAAACGGTGAGCCGCCCACACCAAGGCACAACATGTCCTTTCTAGAAAAGAGTAGTTCATTTCACATGCCGTGAACTTCTTGCTCAAGTAATAGACAACCCATTCCCTTTTTCTGGACTCGTCATATTGTCCCAGAACACACCCCATTGACTCATCTAACACAGTCATATACAGGATAAAGGGTCTTCCGGGCACCGGTGGAATGAGCAAAGGAGGATTTATGAGGCACCATTTAATCCTTTCGAACACCACTTGACAATCATCGTACCATTGGACAGACTGATTCTTACCCAATAACTTGAAAAGAGGCACGCAAGTGGCGGTCAGCTATGATATGAACCTTGCTATGTAGTTCAATCATCCCAAGAAACCTCAGACCTGCTTCTCGGTGCGTGGCTCGGGCATTTCGAGGATGGCCTTTACCTTGTCTGGGTCTACCTCTATTCCTTTTTGACTCATGATAAAATCGAGCAACCCTGAAAGTACACTTTGCGGGATTCAACCTTAATCTGTATTTACGCAACAGCTTGAACAACTTCCGCAAATTGACAAGGTGTTCCTCCTCGGTCCTTGATTTAGCGATCATGTCATCCACATAGACTTCGATCTTTTTATGCATCATGTCGTGGAATAATGCCACCATAGCCCCCCGGTAAGTTGCCCCAACGTTCTTAAGCCCAAAGGACATCATCTTGTAGTAGAAAGTTCCCCATAGGGTGACGAAGGTCATCTTTTCCATATCCTCCGTGCTATTTTTATCTGATTATAGTCTGAGAACCCATCCATGAAAGAAAACAGGGCAAAATTGGCCATGTTATCTACAAGGATATCAATGTGCGGCAAAGGAAAGTTATCCTTTGGACTGGCTCGGTTTAGATCTCGATAGTCACGCACATTCGCACCTTAGGGACTGGCACGATGTTGGCAACCTATTTTGGGTACCGAGCAACGGCCAAGAAGCTAGCATCAAATTGCTTCTTCACTTCTTCTTTTATTTTCAGGGACATCTCTGGCTTCATCCTCCTCAGCTTTTGCTTTACCGGGGAATACTCGAGATTCAGAGGTAGTCTGTGTTGTACGATGTTGAAACTCAAACTAGACATATCTTGATAGGACCAAGCAAAGATGTCTTGGTAGTCTCGCAACAAAGCCACTAATTCATCTCGGACATTTGGGGACATGCAAGTGCCGATCTTGACTTCCTTTCTCTCTTCGCCAACACCTAAGTTCACAACTTTTGTTTCCTCTTGGTGTGGCTTCACTTCCCTTTCTTCTTGCTCGACCATTCTTTTCAACTCTGGAGGAAGCCCTCATTCCTCATCTTCTCCTTTCTCGGCTTGATTTATTAGTTTCTCAAAATCAAGATTCGGGTCCTCAGTATCACTACTTTCACAGGACTCATTATTGGATCTACGTCAAATCATTTAATCGCAACAAAAATAAATATGCAGAAGAATGAAAATAGACGAAAGTGCAAGATGGAACACATCAAATAAAAAAGGGTTGTGTGTTTACAATTTATGGGAACAAAAAGATATGCCCAAACAGGAAGCAAACCCTAAAGCCTAGGCCCAACAATAGGGTTCAAACTACTGAATTACATTGAATTTGCCATGGAAATCCCGGGTTGTTTGATGACTTGCCAATTCCCTAATTCAAACTCTGGAGGACACGACCACACCCAAATTGGTTGGTCTCGAGGGGTTTCTTCGTTTATCACGGTAACCTGTCCCTCGCACATCCACCCTGCACTGACGAAGCTTTCATTGATGTGGCAAAAGGTATTCTTTCCACTTGTAGCCCTTGCGGATGAGCTAAGCTTCTCCCCCTTCTTTCTAAGGTGATTCTCCTCTTGTTGGCGCACGTAGGCTCGTAACCCCACCCGAACCTTCCGCAATTCCCCATGAACTCCACCAAACTTGCTATGCCATTCCTGTTTCGGACCAAACCCATTCAGGGCTCATATCCGTGCCTTAACATAACTCGAGCCACCATCAAAGCCACACCAGATGAGCGCAGCTTTACCGGGGGAGACTCCACTTAAGCATTGCTCACATCTTCCAGCGCCTAGAAGGATGTTTCCAATAACTCCTCTACAGCCTCAACATAAGGCATAGAAGATGGACAACTTACGAGTATGTCTTCTTCTCCCTAAACTATAATCAGTTGTCCCTCCACCACAAGTTTTAACTTCTGGTGCAGTGTTGATGGGACCACCCCAACCGAATGAATCCAAAGTCGGCTTAATAAGCAGCTGTAGGAAGGATTTATGTCCATTACTTGGAAGGTAATTTGGCATATGTAGGGTCTGATTTGAATCGAGAGAACGATCTATCCCCTTACATCCCAACAATTGCCATCGAAAGCCCGCACTACCATGGAGCTCGGTCTCAGGTGTGATGCGTTAAAAGGCAGCTTGCCCAAAGTAGCTTTGGGCATGACGTTGATGGAAGAGCCATTGTCGATGAGCACTTTGGCTACTATGTGGTCCAAACATTTGACAAATATGTGCAAGGCTCTGTTGTGTCCCCTGCCCTCGACGGGTATCTCTTTGTCGGTGAAAGTGAGGTAGTTTTTAGTCGTGATGTTATTGATTATACCCCCAAAACCCTCCATGGATATGTCTTGTGCTACATGGGCCTCGTTCAAAATCTTGACCAACAATGCCCGATGAGGCTCGGAGTTCATAAGCAGCCCCATCAAAGAAATCCTAGCTGGGGTTTTGTTTAATTGTTCAATCACCTTGAACTCACTCTGTTGGATGACCTTCAGGAACTCGGTCGCCTCCTCAGCGAATATTCCCTTCTTGCTGAAGTCATTTCCTTCCTTGGTAATCTTTCCAACCAGGACCTCGTCATTCGGGGTCAGGCCCGCCTTATCGCTCTCGCCCATATCCGCCTTTGCCTTCCCTTTTAGGTCTTTGGACCGCACTAGTAGTTCGGGCGCCACGAAGATCCGTCCACTATGAGTCATGCCACTCGTACTGGATATGTTTGTAACTTTAGCAGAGGACAGATCATCCTTAACATGTACGACGGACGCATCCTTCCTTCCACCGGGTCCTTGTGCGGCGTACTTCCATGGCACCGCCTTATCACTTTTGTAAGGGAAGGGCACATGCTTCTTAACTGTAACGGGCTGGAAACCTCAGGGCTTCTGAGTGGCGACATCCCTAGTGAAGTGGATCACCAAAGGCTTGGGCTTACTTCGGTTTTTATCATCTAACTGCATGCACACATCCCCCTTCCCTTTCTTCGCACTACAGACTTCAAATTGGTCGTTATCCATCATCCCCTGTAGCAACTCTTCCGCCATTAAGCACGTATCCACATTGTGCGATGCCCTCGAATGCATTAAATAGGAATCTCCTTTGTCACCATCAAGGCGAATCATACCAACTTCGCGTAGTGCTTCCAAAATGAACCTTCTAGAGGTTGACACGTCCCTCATCTGCTTCAGCCCTCGAGGCTCCCACTCTTCCATTGCATTAACCATTGAGCCTCCATGACTGGTGAGTGGATTAGTCCTCACATTCGGACTGTCTTCTTGAAACATCAACCATCTTGCATCAATCAAGTTTTGTACCTTGTTCTTGAAGGCCACACACTACTCTATAAAATGCCCTAGAACACCACCATGATAGGCGCAGGTCATGTTGGGATTGTACCATCGGGGGAAGGGAGATTGATAGACCTTCCTGGGGCTCACCACAGCCATTTGGTTGCTGATCAAAGATGGCAGTAGATCAGCATAAGGCATTGGTATCAGGGTGAGCTTCGAGGGCTTTCTTTCTGTGAAGTTCCTCCTCGGGTTTGTGTTTGTGTTGGGATTGGTGTTTCCGGTGGGTTGAGACTGTGCGGGAAACAAATTTTGTGGGGGAGACCATTGTGGTTGAGTGGGCAATCTTTGTTGGACGGACGCCAGATTGGGAAGGGTTCCAACGTTGGCTGAATAATTTGGCTGATGCGAGGAATATTGGTAGGTGGGTTGTGAAGGGTTTGTTGGGATTTTGGGCATGTGGGAGCCGAAGTTACGACATGGGTGTCTCCCTCCGTCTTCTTGGCCCCATCCATTCTGAACCTCCTATTGCTTGTACTTGTTGAAGCGGTGTAATCGAACTTCCCCCTTCTTAAGCCCACTTCAATTCTCTCGCCCACAAACACCAAATCTGCAAAGCTAGAGGGCACATAACCTACCATTTTCTCATAGTAGAACTGGCAATGTGTCTACTATCATGGTTATCATCTCCTTCTCCATCATGGGAGGTGCTACTTGGGCTGCCAAATCCCTCTACCTCTGGGCGTACTTCTTGAAAGACTCATGCTCCTTGCACATGTTTTGCAATTGCGTTCTATCGGGAGTCATGTCAGTGTTGTATTGATACTGCCTGATGAAAGCATCCATCAAGTCCTTCTAAGAACTGATCCGGGAAGCTTCCAAGTTAGTATACCAAGTGATTGTTGCCCCAGCCAAACTCTCTTAAAAGACATGCATTAAGAGTTTCTCATCTCTTGAGTATGCCCCTATCTTCCAACAATACATCTTCAAGTGGTTCTTCGGACAAGTGATCCCTTTGTACTTGTCGAAGTCTGGCACCTTGAATTTGGGAGGGATGACAACGTCGGGCACTAATCATAGCTCCGCCATGTCGACAAATGGATAATCACTGATCCCCTCAATGGCCCTCAGCCTTTCCTCTATGAGATCAAATTTCTCTCTTTCTTCCATGGCCAGAGGTAGTCTCCCCACCGAGAAAAGCAAGGGTTGCAGCGGGTGGTGTTAAGAGGCCCCCGAGGCATTGGGCTAAGGCATGCCACTAAATGCTGGTCCCTCAGTGGCATTGGTAGGGTAAGGTTCGAACTCGCCCAGAGCGTGGTTTCGAGACTCTTCGCGGGCTTCTCCCATAGGTTGAGCAAAGGGTGCATGCCCCAACTGGGGTTGCTAGCTTTCAAGGAGAATGGGAACGAAGTGGTTGGCATTCTCGCTGGGCACAGGCACCACATTGGGTGGTGTATAGTTAGGTGGCAAGTCGTACAGTGGGAAAGAATTCTTACTTTGCACCATATGGGGACCGCCCATACTTCCCAATACTTCTCCTCCCTGACCTACCACGTCTGGGACTGGACAACTTGTTTGGTTTATACCGAATGGGTGAGTCGGATCCGCCTCAATGGTGGCACTAGTGGTGGCAACTGCGGTCGTTTGGTCCTTCATGGCCTCCATGTCGACCTTCATCTACTCTTGCACTTCCTCCATGTTGTTGCCCTATAGAGCCCCTCAAAACTTGTTCATGCTCCATTCTTCCTTTCGGGCCCTTTTTGTTTCCCGCTCTAACGCTTCGGCCATAGTCATGTTGACATCCCTTAGCTTATTACACTTCTTCTTGACCCTAGTGACAACTATCTTTAGCTTTTCCTTAACCACTCTCATTCTTTCAAGCTCTATTTTCAAGGCTTGCACTTCTTCACTTTCCTCAGGGGCTTCAACTTCTTCCCCACTTGGACCTTTTAGCTTTGGGAGCCAAATTATCCCTTGCATCCTAGCCTTCAACCACTTATGATAGCTATCGATGACACCGTTGCTACTTCCCCGAAGCTCCTTATCTTTTCTTTCCACTACATTCCACGCTTTTCGGATTCTCTGAAGTATTTTTACATTGCCTTCATTGAAACCCCGTCCGACGAAAGATGCGATGATATCTTATGATGATGCCCCTCTCATAGGGTAGCCTAGTTACCTTATGGCCAGTATGGGATTATAATTAATACAACCCCTTGTTCCCATCAAGGGAACGTTTGGGAATCCTTCAATTGAGCACAACACTCTGGTCCCTCCTTCTTTCCATCGGGGGAACCAACTAAACGGATGCTTCTACCATACCTGCCAAGAGTTCCTCCCAATTTGCTTTTCCATTTTCGGTGCACATGCGATGACCTTATAGGGGACAGACAGGTCTACCTTCATGATGAAAAACATGGGAAACCAACCACACATAAAGAGCGGGTGTGCAATAGACAATCCTCACGCTACTCTTTTCGCATCTTAGGTCGAATGTGTCATATGCATCGTCCAAGACAACGATGATTGGGTTTTCCTTGCTATAATGATAAGCAAGAACAGCGTCGATCGCTGCTAAATCTACTAGCTCGTCTATATTTGGAAAGAGTATGGTCCCAAACACCAATAGTGCTAATATATCAATGAATGAGTTCTACTCTCCTTGATCTGCCCAAGCTTCTGCCCTCTCCTCCAAGCGCTTCCTTGGTATCCCTACCACCCCATTCCTATTTTGCTTCACTCGGTCTAACTCTTGTGCCAATATCTTGACCACTTTTGCTACTCTTGCCATGGAAGGGTAGAAACCAGAAAAAAGGATATGGCTTTCTTCCTCCTAGTGGGTATCCCAAGATTCCTTCTAACTCTTCTATGGTTGGTACTAATTGGAAGTCCCCAAATGTGAAGCATCTGAGCGACTGGTCGTAGTACTAAGCGAGGGATGCGATGGCTTCAACGGACACTTCTATCATGGCCAAATCCCAGATTTTCCCATATGCCTTGTGGAAGGCTTGATATCGAACTTGATCCATCCGCTGCCCTAGCTCTCGCAAGCTAGCTAGTTCTAGGATCTTGACTTTGACATGATAGAACCTTTTTTTAAAAGAGGGCACTTGGTTCGACCCCATGTTTGCTATAATGAAAATTTTGATGATCAATACTTCAACAACCTATCATAGAGGAGATATGATGAATGCATCAGGGAATGTTTATGCTATGCATGACAAAATGCGTTTACCTATGGACATAAGAGTCCAGAAGACCATCCCTTCTTACCTATAATGCATTGGGTATCATGGTTTTTTCATAGTTATTACCATGGTGCCCAATGCATGCAATTAAGAAGGCAATGCGGACCTTCCGGATTCCCGTGACAAAGATGACGAGACAAATGCGATGCATGAGTGATGACACGGCATGAGTATGCATGCATGAGAGCATGTAGTTGGTAGCACAAAGAGAAACATACTAGACGAACGAGCATCATAACGCAATAAGTTAATGCCGAAATGACATAACAACATGGCAAACACAGGAATGACGCACACAATCACGACATCATAAAGATATGCTTGGCTATATCAGGGAAACAAAACATAGTGTGTTTGTTCTGTACCCCGAATTTAGGAACCTAACGGGAGGAACTAAAGGTTTTCTATTTAGTGACAACTCCCAAGGGTGGTCGCACATAACTCTCAAAGATTTCTAGAGATATCATCCTCTTTGATATCAAACATTGTGGTGGTAGGGACTACTAGTGACAACATATCATCAAAGAGAAAAACTCTATATGAGGCTTCACTATTATCAAGCGATTCAGAGACCTAACATGACCACAGATCAACCTCAGCTTCCTAGGTCTCCACGGACCTGGGTATAGGGCCCAATAACTCACTGTGTGTGCAAAGGTGTAGGTGCCATGTGTGCATAGAACAAAAAAACATTTCTAAATATGCATGTAATAGGTAAACAGCCACACCAAATACAAAAGCACAGAAAAGGAGTTATATGAACATAAGAACATAAAAGGAAGAAGGAGAAACAAAATAAAGAAAAAGGTCACAATAAATATTGCACATAGATTAAATGGCTTAACTCTCTAACAAAGGTTTCC
The DNA here is from genome assembly GCF_000004515.6 of Glycine max. Classification (NCBI taxonomy): domain Eukaryota; kingdom Viridiplantae; phylum Streptophyta; class Magnoliopsida; order Fabales; family Fabaceae; genus Glycine; species Glycine max. The sequence goes on from NC_016089.4 coordinate 29,335,886, forward strand.
AGTGGAGTCGCCAACTGTCGTAACCTACCCTTCGGCGAGAGGGCGAGGTGAGATTCAAAGGTGCGTCTTCCAAAGAAGGAGAACGCGTGGGAGTCACCACCAACGTTTATTCGAGGAAAATATTAGAAAAAACCAAAATGGGGTCTGTGAATTTTAGAATAAGGGTTCAGGAGTTGTTTACGCATGGGGAAGGTATTAGCCCCCCACTCGTCCGTCACAAGGGATGACAGCCTTTAATCGAGTGTGCAAAGTCGTGACTTTTATATTTATTTATTTTCCCTTTTTATGTTTTTTTACTTTTTGGGGTCGACAAGAGCGTTACCCTTGCTCCTACATATCCTTAAGTGCGACGAGGAACTCAGACTTACGTAGTTCTTTAAAAGCAAGAAAGTTTTGCGTTGAGTTGATTTTAAACTTTTGAAAGGTTCATTTTAACCAACAAAAATAAAAGAGACTGTTAAGGAATTGGACCTTGAATGGATTCAAGCGACTTTTATGGACAAAAAACTCAATTACATGCTGATTTCATCTTGGTTTCACTTATTAACATTCAATCTCATTAAAAGATTATTTGTGATGTAAATGATCGGTCAAAACTCACTTTACAAGGAGAAAAGAGATTACTGATGGTAGAAGAATGAGATGAAGATGTGCAAAGCAACAAAGAGGACCCCTAAGGGTGCATAGATTGTATCCAAATCCTTAAAATAAATACTAACCAGATGACGAACGAAGAACACCAAACGATGAACGATGTAGAAGTCGATTACGGTCGCGATTCGATAGCGCCTCGACCTCATTTTTCTCTTCTGTCTTCTCCTTCTCACTGATTTTCACTGAAATCTCTCAATGTTTGAAAGTTGAACCCTTTCTTTAGCCCCTCTCCCCCTCATGCCTATTTATAGGAAATGAGGGGGTTGGTGGATATGCAACGCGCCCAGGCAAGTTGTTGCTTCAACCCGAAGTAACCTTGCTCGCCCAAGCGAGCTGGTTACTTCACCCCTAAGCTATTTGGGGACCCAGGCGAGCCAGAGGCTAGCCTGGGCGAGCTAGGGGTCAAAAAAAAACTTGAAATGATCCTTTTGCCCTCCCTTTTGGGTATTTTATGCATTTTTTACCGAAACATCAAATAATCTTTCATCTTGCGCGGCAACTGGTGTCAAACATCTCAATTCGGCTAGCATGAATCAAAACGTTAGCGAATGATAGTCCCCGGACGAAATTAGGGTCTAGCAATTGCCAAATTAATACAACAAATCCCATGGTTCTAAAATGTTCAAGCATTTTTCTTACAAAAAATTTGTCATCCAAATCCATGGCTATTGTGAAATTAAAATGTCGATCTAACATTCCAAAAATGTTCAAGAATGGTAGACATTTATTGAATCAAATCATCGACAATTGTCAAATTAAAATTTTGATGCAATGGCTAACAAATCTTCAAGCTTTCTTAAGAAATCAATGATTGTTGACAAATTAAAATTACAATCCAATGACTGATAAAGCTTCAAGCTTCCTTTACTATACTATATAGATAGATCATAGTGATTTTTATTTTATGATGTTATAATCATAGTGATCATTAATCAACAACCTTAAAATAAAAAAAAATTATATAATTGGGTTGGGCTAAAATTCCTAAACTCTAAAGGTTAAAAGCAATATTTTAAGAATCGAATTAGTCATCGAATTGACTAGGACATTGGGTTTGTGAGTCACCCGTCAAACTAGTTTCACTCGATATATATTAAAATATATATATAATATAATTAACAGGATAACTTGCACCTATTGAGGAGGAATAAACTTTCATTTCCATTTCCTATGCTTCTACGTTAGAAACTCATTTTTGGCAAAGGGTTTTATCACCATAAAAAAAAGGGATTAGAATGTTGAGACAAAGTCTCTCCAAGAACTAAGTGTTTTAATGATGACAAACCACTATGAAGCAAAACTGAAGTAAACTTAGCTACTAATGGTTGCTTTAATATTTTTTATTAAGACATGACATTTAAAAGCATGGCACAAGTGGGAAGCATAATCCTACCGTGGAAGCTTCTCCATGACATACATTTTTCAATCAAAAGCAGGACTATCAAAAGGAGAGTTATTTAGAAATTGGAAAGACAATCATGATTTTTCAAGTCAAATTGCATATATTAGAAGTTAGATGTTAGGGATAGCTTAAGTCAAGGAGTAGATATTAGAAGCTACACACGATTTAGGATTATCAAAAGTTGCATTGCTATTGAAATGTGAAGATAGACACATCTTGCACTTTAGAAGTACACACCAGTTAGAGATGAATCAATGCTTAGACAACACTGATCCTGATGTCATTGCTTTTTGTGATCCTTGATACAGCCTAAGTCATAGGAACTCAAGGATACAATTATCCTAGTTGAAAAAAAGCCAACAACCAATATTAGAAAAAGAGATCGCAAAACCAGTAACAACACTTCTCTTGAAGACTTGTTTCATAAACAATCTCCAAAAAAACTTCCCAAGATTCAAAATTTGAATTCATGATGAAGCCACCAAGATCACAGCTAGCACCAACAAATTTTTCTCAACAAATCCTTCAACTTCTATAAGGTGAAAGCTGGTGACAGTGAAACAAAAGCAAAAATGAAGAAGACAACTTAATAGAGTTGTATGGTTGAGGTTGAATCAAGAAGAACAACTACCCGTAGGAACAAGAACAACTCATGAAGAATTTGAATTCAACCTTGAATAGCCACAAATGGCTAGCTCCTTGATCAAGTCTATAAATTGATCAAATGCAAAGGAACAACAACTTGCAAGGAACATTGCCAAAGAAGAGGGTAAATGTGAGTTGACAAACCCCTTATCTAAAAGGACTTCCTTAGCCCATAACACTCTAGGTGAAAGTCAATTGTTCCTAAATTGAAAGTGTTTTGTCCACCACTCCCTTGGTGTGAAGGGACCATAATAAGTAATTATGTGTAGCCAGTGGCAAGTGCTATTGAAGATAGGTTAAAAAAGTAGTCAGGTGACTACTACTTTTGAAGTTCTAAGTGCATAATGGGTTTTTGAGTGTGTGTGTGTTCAACATAGGTTCTGGTCAAGATAACTAAAAAGAGTAGTTAGGTGACTATTGCTTCTTAGGTTCTAGGAAACTATTAACAGATTGGAAAGTGTACCAATTTTATCACAAGTAGTAAAGATTAAAACATAAGATCGGGTGTCGAGTCCACAGGGACTTTGTTTGTACTTGTGTTGGAAAATACCCAATTTATAAGCAAGAGAAGAGGGAGTAGAATAGAAATTAGGAGAAGGAAAGAAATTGAATTTTAAAAAGGTAATAATAAAATAAACAAGAAATTAAACAAGATGAGTGCAAAAGATGACTTTAGAATGCAATTATGTTGGGGCCTAGCATGCCTAACTACCCTTGATGCAATATTAATGTTTTTTTCTATTAACTGCTTTCCCAATTTCCACCCACATCTACAAATATGCTTAACCCTGATCCCTCATGATGAAGAACCTAATTTATGTATTCTCTCCCAAATCCCTAACTGCTTTCCCAATTTCCACCCATATCTACTAATATGCTCAACCCTGATCCCTCATGATGAAGAGCCTAATTTATGTATTCTCTCCCAAATCCCTAACTGCCTTCCTAATTTCCACCCATATCTACTAATATGCTCAACCCTGATCCCTCATGATGAAGAGCCTAATTTATGTATTCTCTCCCAAATCCCTTTGCAAAGATTGAATCATAAATAGCATTAAGTATGAAGATGCATGCAAAGGCACAACAAAGTCACTCTATCCCTAGTAATGCAATGTTAAGATGTCATTTCCTAGTTCTTTAGACATTACCATTTTCCAATGTATAACCCTTAAAAACATATGCATGGATGGCCAAACCACATAATAGAGATGAAGAGCGGGAAAGAGATACTAGAAATTGAAATTGCATTAATAGATAATAAGAACAATTACATTACAAGGGCACTGGTTGCTAGGCTCCCAATATAGGGAGTTTAGCCTCTCATAGCCATGAGAGACTTTACACTTCAGAGGCTAATAGAAGAAGGGGTTGGATGAATAATAGCAAGAAAAGGGGGAATGGCTAAGAAAGAAAATTTCCCCTAAGCGATAGGCCCAGGATTTTGCTTACTTCTCCTTATATAGGCTCCAAGTAGCTTAATTTTTATGTTGACTTCATGCTTAGCATGAGTTTTCATGCTAAGCGTACCTTTGGGCTTCGCTATGGACTTTCTGCGCGCTATGTAACGACCCGCCTCGTCGCTACAGTATCCACACTCTAATATTTGATAATTTCAATTTTTATAAAAAGAACTCCCTTAATTTTTTATTATGAAAATAGAAGTGATTTTGTCACAACATAAATTCATCCAACAACACGCCATTACTTAAGTGAATATGCATAATTACATAGAAACAATAATTCGGTACAGTCATACACATAACGAAAATTAAATATGTTCATATATATAATTAAAATTCCAGTTTTACATCTTTAACTCAACAAAATAAAACTTAAAAAACCAACTACGGAGGAGTTGATTACAAAACACAACTCTCTCCCAAAATAACGCCAACGTCATCACGTCGGCTCGGCGGCTCCTCACCAGAATCTTACTCGCTACACCCTGCCACTGTCATTCTGCTCCCACGAACAAGGTTCATGATCATCACAGGTATCAACCACACGATACAAAATTGCAAGGGTGAGTTTATTATAAAAGAACCAATACCAATTCCAAATAACCACAATTAGCAAGGAACATAGGCAAACATGATAAGCATGCACAACAATCATTATTCAACACTCATATCCAACAAATATTCATCATTCACATCCAACGATTACTCATCATCCATCCATGGACCCAATCAAGACTGCACAAAATGATGCATGCACCTGACTCAACACTCAGATGCAATGTGGTATGTACCAACAACAACCAAATATCAGGAAATAGCCTAAGCGTGTCCACACGACACTCTCACTTAGGGAACTGTGCTGAGTTTGTCGAGACCACCCGGTTGTGCACGTAACAGACCCCTCCCATAGGTGATCAGCCTGGGAGCCCAAAGGTGTTCCCTACCAGGTGACAGCCCCCTAGTACAAAGACCATGAGCTATGATCACGACCAAAAGTAAATGCCAAAGACCATGGACCAATTAAAGCACCTAAGCATCCCCTCAGGAATGCTTAGATTCTCTAACCACGCTAGTTACCCACGTCTGGGCCATCCGACAAGGTCAGTGCACTCTACCCCCCATGACATACACTTCATACGACGTATGATCATGGCCAAAAGCTAGTGCCAAAGACCCTGGAAGGTCAGTGCACAGTGCCCCCCACGATCATACACAACATCCAACGTATGAACGTGGCCAAAAGCTAGTGCGAAAGACCCTGAAAGGTCAGTGCACAGTGCCCCCCACGAACATACACAACATGCACATGCCAATGCATTTCCAACATCAATGAACAAATCGTATTTCCATGTCATTCACAACATAAATATCATTTCATCTCAATGACGTTATCAACAACAACAACAACCTCATTTCATATTCACATATTCATCAATAATAACAATTCATGTTGACATGGTCTTTATTAACAATGTCATCTCAAATCAATATCATCATTATCATCACATATCAATTAAAATCCTCAATAGCAACATCAACAACAATTCAAACCAACACAACAATATCATTTCCACCGCACAACCTTCAAACAGCCAAAACAATATCATTCATCACAATATATATATCGCATCCCATTAGTTAAAACATAATTTTCTTTGAAGAAAAATCAGCATGCACAGGGACAGGCAGATATCCTCATAGCTAGGTTCCCTGACCCTAACTATGGTGTTAAAATGGTAAATTTTATAATAAACTCCCCTTACCTATAGTGAGCTACCCCACGGATTCCTTGTCGCGTCACTTGAAGATTCCTTTTTGTCCTTGCTTGTCGATTCCACACAAGCCTCTACCATGCCAAAACGAAGGAGACTTAGTATGGATTTAAGAAAACAAAGCTAGTAACAGTGCTCTGGGTCAAACACCCACATCACTACATGAAAGAGCTGAGAGTATTTCGGGTTTTACAAAGGAACGTAATTTGGAAATTCCGACCACGCCAATGTGACCGGGGTTCAGTGTAGGTTACGAAAATAACATGTATTTCATGAAAGGATAACGTTTACAAAGTCTCTTTCTCTAAGGTTTTTCAAAGGAAGCATAAGACATGCAATGGCGGTTGCAAAGTTAGAAAAGATGCAAAGACAAGATGGAACTAACAAGAAACAAGCATAGAACCATGGTTACCTCGAAAGAAAACGAAAGATCAGATTAGGGTTTTCGTTCTCTACCGAAACCGCAAGCCAAGTTGGAAATTCTGCTTCGGTTGAAGGGTTCCTCTCGGTGTGGGTTTTCAATGGAGAACAATGATGGTTTGTGGTGGCTAATGGTGGATGTGGGTGATGGAGAAAGTACTTGGAACTTTAGAAATGGATTTGGAAGAAAGAAAGAAAGAAGAAGAAATGGCATTTTTCCTAAGCTACAAGAAAGCAAAGGCTGAAATGCTTAAATAAGAGATGCTCTCGGGAACGGAAGCTTATAGCACACTCCAGATAATTTCTCAAAGATCCCAACGGTTAAATCATGGTAAAGTGTCTTGTAAAGTTGCAAACCAAATTTCGAGAAGATCCAACGGTTAACGAAGGCTGGGCAGCGTTTCTACTGAGGCTGCTTCATGTAGTTTTCTCTAGAAGCTTCATTAAGAGGCTTCCTCCAGAAGCTTCATTAAGAGGCTTCTAGCACACTCCAGACATCTGCTCAAAGATCCCAACGGTCAGATCATGGAAATGTGTTTTGTGAAGTTGCAGACCAAATTTCGAGAAGATCCAACGGTTAATGAAGGCTGGGAAGCGTTTTTACCGAGGCAGCTTCATGTAGCTTTCTCTAGAAGCTTCATTAAGAGGCTTCCTCTAGAAGCTTCCTTGTGGCTTCTTTGAGAAGCTTTCTCAAGAGGCTTCTTTGAGAAGCTACATCCTTATCTATCCACCCCTCTATTAACTAAATTAACTTCCTTAAAAATAATTACGGATGAAAATAACGCAACAAATAATCAAACATCAAACATAATTACTAATAATATATAGATATATATATCAGGGTGTTACACGCTAAGCCTGGATTGCATGCTGAGCGAGCTGTCCAATTCTTCCAACTTTTCTTCAAGGATTTTTTCTTCCATTGTTTGCATCAATTTTCCTCTAAAGCACTTGAAATCTTCTTCTTTTGACTTATGCTAATAAAAAATTGCAAAGATGTTAATTTCTTCGTTATTTTATTAAAAACAATAGTAAAGTGAATAAATTACAATCATTATTAGCCAAAATTGACTATCAAATTTTGCAGTTATCAGGAACACAATGGATTTTTGTGTGTGTTTAGTAGCAATTGCTACAAAGTGTGAAGCTTGGATACATTTTTTGAAAAAATACATGGGTAAAAGCTTGGGGAGGTTTTAAGGAAAAATACCTACTTCGAAGAGCCTAGAGAGGCTCTAGGAAAAAATAATACCCAATTGTAGGATCCTATGGTGATTTCAAGAAAGAAAGAATACCACAGGGTGTTTGGTCTTAGTGGAAAGCTCATAGTTTCAGGGACTGGATGTAGCCTAGGTTGGGTGAACCAGTTTAATCCTTAATGTGTTGTTTCCTTTCTTATTGGGTGATTTGTCTTTGAACTTATCATTTATCTAAGTACTTGTAAGGAAATGTGTTACTTCTGCTAGATTTTTAATTCTCTAAGCAGAAAAGCTTAAGAGGCATATTCAAAAGCTAATGTGCATTTGCACAAAAAAAAAATATAGCCATATCAATAAAGGGTCACTACTGAACCTCCTTCTAGTTGTCGACTAATTCACTTCAGTTAGTATCAGAGCTCAGCCTCTAAGGTTGATCAAGCCTAATTGTGTAAAATGAGAAGATCCTTGAAGAAGTGATGGCTAGCACAAGCACAAGAGTGTTCATATCAGAAGGAGCATCCACAAATAAACCACCAAGCTTCGATAAGAGAAACTACTATTATTGTAAGGAGAAAATAAAGTTCTTCATGGAGTCACAGGACATGGACATGTGGCAAATTGACCAAGAAGGTCCATATATTCCCACGAAGAGGAATACGGAGGGGATATTGCAAGATAAACCCAAGGTCGAATGGAGTCCAAATGATAAGTAAGCATATCTTCTTAACTTCATAGCCAAATACTTTCTTCTATGTGCACTCAGTAGAAGTGAGTATGATAAAGTTGTTGGTTGCGGGACAACTAAGTAAATGTGGTATACACTACAAATGCCCCATGAAAGGACTAACCAAGTGAAGAAGTCCAAAATAAACATCTTGACTCACCAATATAAGTTGTTCAACATGGAAGAAGTTGAATCTATTGACGAGATGTTTAGTAGATTTACAGTTATAATAAGCGATTTGAAGTCATTAGAGAAGACATAAAGTACCAAAGACCATATCAAGAAGATCCTAAGGAGCTTACCTAAGGTATGGAGACCTAAGGTAACAACAATCTAGAAAGTAAAGGATCTAGCTAGCTTGAAGCTAGATGAATTGTTAGGATCTTTGAAAGTCCATGAGCAATAAATGATGGATGAAATTCAACCTAAAAAGGGAAAAAATATATCCCTTATGGAAAGGACCTCTTCTAGGAAGACTATGCATCAATCAACATCTTCTAAAGAAGAAAAAGGTAATACTTCTATACATCATAGTTTTCGTAATTTCATGAATAAGTGTTTGATTGATAATATAAGAAATTGAATTTAAATTATGTTATTTGATGTATCAACTAATTAAAAATATGATGTTTTTGGTGCTTGATGTGTTTTAGTGGGTTTAGATGAGTTTGAACTAAGTTCTTGGATTTGAGTAAATGAGCATTTTTTAAAAAAAGAAAAAGAGAGAGGGAGAGAAAAGGAGATGTGTTTGGAAGAAACGAGGGTAAAAAACAAATTTTAAAATTTCCACCCCAATATACGTAGCCACAAGCATCCCTTCCTCTCATTATTTTCATTCTCATCTCCCTTCGTCTCTAAGTTATTCTTTCTCTTGAGAAAAAGATGGATTTTCACACACTTGATGACTTGTTCTTCCTTACTCTCTAGAGTGTCCTTAGTTGATTTCAAGTGGGTAAGCTCAATTTCATCCTTTTCTTGATCTTTTAGTTTCTTTCTCACTCTCTACCAGGAGTTTTAGAAAATGGGTTTCATCTAAACCCTTAAATTAAATGATCCAAATTTTGATTGAAGCTAATGTTGGTATTGGTCTAGGTCTCCTCTATATGATTTCATAGCAAGAGTTGGGAAAAGATCAATTTTCTTCTTTAATTATCATATTTCCTCCTCTAGATTTAATCAAGGGATTTCAAGAATGATGGGTAAGGGAAGCTCCAACCTATGCTATATTGTGTTGTGATTTGAAATATTGAGTAATTAGATGGTTGTGTGTTGATTTTCCCTTTTCTCCTTTTGAAACCTAAGATTGGAAATTTAGGGAATATCAAAATTAATTTTGTTTGAGGATGTTATTGGGTATATTGGTTGATTAGAAAGCATAAGGAATCATGATTTAGGCATTTATATTTAGTTTGGATGCTTGGGTATGCCATATATGGCATTGGTTGTGTGGTGCATTTTGGCAGAACATATGTTGGTATTTTTGTGACAACTTTGTATGTAGTGAATTAAATTGAATTCCTTTTGGTGGACATGAAAATAGACATCCAGGGCTACAATTCTGTATATTAAAACGTTTAAAAAGATTTAAGGAGTTATTATTTTCCAAAGTTAAGGGTGTTATCAGAAGAAAAAAAAAACAAGACTGAACACGACACCCTTCTGCATAATTCTATATTCACACAAAATTGGTATTGAAAAACAAATTAAATGGTTAGAAAGTATTCATTTCAAGATTTCCAACGATGTATGGTATGCCTTTTAGTTCATTCGATTTCTATTTTTGCAAGTTGCTCATAAATTGACCTAAGTGCTATGATTGTTTTTATTATCTTTCCTCTTTGTTTTCTTTGGCATACTTGTGATAGTTTGATGATTATGTATAAGAAAAACTCACATGTTGATGAGTAGATGAACGATGAATCAATGATATGAGAATGTGATATGATTGGTTAAGTGTGTTCATTCATTTATAGCATGACATATGAGCATTAAAAGATGTCATACTAGAGTTCTAGAGCTATGTTAAGGATTTAGGGTGTGAGAATGCCTTACCGGTGCTTAGTGAACTACTAGATAGGTTCATAAGCATAATATGAGAAAAATGGTGAATTTATAACATAGAGGGAACATTTGGTATCAAGATTGTGGATGTTTGCATGACATTGCGTATAGGTAGGCATGTAAGTTGAGGGTGCTTGGTCGGCTCTCAACAAGTGTTAGAGGGTTTTGTGGTGGCTAATAGGAATGAGCTTATAGAATAGACAAGTGGATGAATCCCTATAGATGTAAGGTCTTGCAAACCTTACAGAGGTAAGCCAATACCCACACTTGTCTATATTTGATAAAATCACACTTCTTCCACAGAATCAATTGTAGGTCATCCCTGAATGGTCACGGAGTGAGACTATGTTAAAGGATGTATCTATGTTGACCACCCACAAGTGAAAATCTCTAATGAATTGAGTCTGCATGACATTTCATGGTGTAGTTGCATTTGAAATTAAAGTATGGTTTGAGTGTTTAATGAATGTTGTTGAAATTGTTTGAATTGAGATTGTTTTTATTATAATTCTCTTTTGAGTTAATATATATATATATATATATATATATATATATATATATATATATATATATATATATATTATGTTTTATTTCATAAATAAGCTTACCCTTGCACTTTGTATTTGTGTTATATGATTGTGATGATCATGTGGTTGGCATGGCATGGCATGGGTGTAGATAGTGGTGATGTTGTAGATTCTCAGATCGCTCATGACTAAAGCAGGTATAGATGTTGAAGATGGGATGAGATCCCACTTTTGATCTATTCATGTATATTTGTATATATGGAAGAACTGATGCTGTCTTTGTGATGCATTTTGACCCTTTTCTGAACCATTCTGATGTTCAGAAAGTCAAAGTCAAGGTCTTCACCATTCTGATGTAGACTTTACAATAGCTTCATTCTGATATTGGATACTCTTCATATAGTCTTTGATAAGTTTTTTATGCAAGGCTTTGCTATTTAATATCTTGCCAAGAACCAAGTACTCATAGGGAAGCAAACTTCATCATTCTGATGGGCTTCAAGAGATCTTATGAGTTCTTAACTTTGAAAATTGTTCTGAACCTTTATAAGCATCATTCTGATCACTTTAGAATGAATTAACATGCCTGCTTCTTAAAGTAATAAATAATGAAACACTCAAGCAGAATGTTAGTCATAACTTAAATCCATCATCCTTTCAATTTGTATTGCTAATAGTTTGTCATAATTAAAACTAGGGACATGGATTCAACAGTTGTAGCCTATAGTGACAGGACAAAATACTTGTTTGTAATCAAGTTTTGATTATTATAACCCTTCACAAGATTGTAAAAAAGAACTAGATGTGGCTCATATTGAGTGAATCAATGCATCACTCTTTAAGCTATTTGACTTGTATTTTCTTGTGTGTATCTTCACACATTTTGACATACAAGTTTGCATTTGAAAAATCCTTTGTGAAAAATATCTTTTCACATAATTGGATAATAGTCTACACTTGTTTTCAAGAAAGTTGTTTTTCTGTCCATTGGACGATAAACTTGAAACTTTGCTTTTGACATATTTACTTGTGAAAAACATATCCTTTGCAAAAAAAAAATTTATATTAATTTATTTAACATACTATTCAACCTCTCATTCTAGTGTGATATTTATTATTTCATTATTAATCACCTCAGTAGTCCCCTTTTTAGGGCCTTGTTGAATCTTCATTAATAAACACTGAAAATTCAAATTCTGATTAATTACTAACAGTGCAAAAATATATTCTTGAAAAAGAACAAAAAAATTTCAAGTCTGTAACTAAGCTCAAAATTGAGAGTTAGACTTGTAACTTAAGTTTGTATAAATATTTCAAGCCCCACCTTGTTGATTGAGAATTTTGCTATTAGGTTAGAAAACTTTAAACCAACAAATACAAGTTTGATTTTAGGAATTAATTATACGAAACAAAAATACTTTCAAGTTTCTTTTCTTTCAATTTATGTTTTCAATTTAACAAAAATATATATTTTTTAGAAACTTATCACAAGAACAAATTTTATATTAAGTACAAAATGAGTATTTGGATTAAAATATGTGATTCGTTCGAATGTAAAGACAAACATAAAATAACACTTGAATTGATAACATTTACGAATACATGAATATAATTATAATCACACAAGAATATAAATAATCATTCAAAAGCAATAAAGAATGAGTTATAGGCAGAGGAATGGGTTATAGATAGAAGAAGATGTTATTGAAAGGAAAAGAAATCATAGAAAGTAGAATAAAGATAAAAAACAAAAGAAGGTAAGAACATACATTTTTCGATTGAATTGTAGAGTTATTGAGAGCAGCATTGTTTGGTGTACGATAAGTATGCAAATGTTTGTAACCATCTACAAATGATACATTATTGCCTATTTATAGAAAATACAAATAACTGATCTTCAAAGCTGATTGTGACACGTGTCTTCAAACACTATCCAACTGCTTCAAATTGTGCCATCTGTTTTGTGATTTATGCCTTTTTGAATAATTGAAAAACTGTCTCCATAACTACTATAAAGTGACCAACTTTTCATTTTCAATTTCTTTTATTTTGAAACATTGTTTTCGATAATTCTTTTCACTATATAAGTCTTTATTAAGAAAGAAAATTGAATTCATCCTTTCGATATCAATTATCCTTCTTTCATGTTCATGTTCTTTTGTCGAATCTTTCCTTTTCAGTAATACATGATAAGGGTGTAAGTAGATGGAACCTAATCTGCAAACTCGCTCAATCCAATCCAACCCAATTAGATTTTTTGGGTTAGATTGAGTTATTGAATTGAATTGGTTTTAGTTTGATGAACTCAATTAAAATTGGATTGGATGATGGGTTTGGAGTTGTGGACCCGACCAAGACCCAATGCAACTCGCATACAATTAAATTACTAATATACACCTCATTCTCAAGATAATATATTATTTATCTTAAGATAATACATTATTTGAGTTTATCTTTTCTGTTTATTTTAAGATAATAACATTGTTTTATGAATGGTATTGTGAGTATTTTTTTTCTGTTTATAAAATAAATAGTACAATGTTTTATGAATACTATTTTTTTAAAATATCTTTACTATTCTATCCAAAAAAATATTCTTACAATTTTTGAGTTTGAGGATTTTTTTAAATTTTTTTCTTAAGATGATGTAACATTTTTTTAATGGTCCAACCTAATAACCAACTCAACCCAATCCGATCCAATAAAAGTTTGATTGAATTGGGTTGTGTAAGCAAAAAAAAAAAAAGACAAACCAAAAATCAATTAAGTTTAATTAGATTGAATTGAAAAATAGAGAAAACTCAATCCAACCTGAATCACTTATCCCTCTAATACATGACCAATAATCATTCAATCTAAACTTGATTCAAAATCCAATTCTAAACACATTTTCCAATGATCCCAACACACCCATAAATCAAACACCTTAAATATAGTGATTAAAAAAAGGATAAACAAACAAACATTAGTATCAAGAAGAAGACCTTGTAGTTTTGAAGATGTTGGTGGTAATGCAATGCACGTCTTTTAGCAACATAATAACATGTAATGTCATGGACAACAAAGGATCTAGTCGAAGCGACAAGAATGTAAGGGAGTGGGAACAACCATTGTGTTTGAATGTGCAACAAGCAATCAAACATCCATGATCTCTCGAGAGCTACTAACTGAATGGTGAGTTGGCGTTTTCATAATTACCCCCACATCACCCCTCACCAAAAAGTCAAGAATCAAAATTGCAAACTCAACAAAAGCAAATTGAGCAACCCTTCAAAATAACAAGAACCAACTTTAACTTTTTTCACTAGCCCCTTATGTCTAGTCTAAATTATCTATATTATCTATCCTCTTGTATTGTAGATTTTTAATTTTGGTTAAATACTCATTTTGGTCTTTAAAAGTGCAAAGCATTGATAAATTGATCATTTAAAGATGAAAATTTAGAATTTAGTTTTCGAATGTGTAAAAAGGGTGACAGATTGGTCTTGACATTAAATTTATTAGACTATTTTGTCATTAAATAATATTCAAGGACAATTTTTACAATAAGTTGTATTTTCCTAGAAACAATTTGGCCTTAAGCTACAAAGTTCAAGGACAAATTTGTCATTAAATTGTCCGCATGATTAATTTGTCACACTTTTTGCACATTCAAGAACTAAACATGACAATGTCACACTTTCAAGAACCAAAATAAGTATTTATTCTTTTAAAAAAATTTCTCAAATGTCTTTTATTTCATTGGGTCATAGAGCAATACTTGCAGCGGTACATGATTAACCCTGACCTATGAAAATTTTATACACGAAGAAAATAAAACAAGATTTTTTTACTAAATAGGATAGATTGTTTCCTTACCTGCGATACAATAAGATTTTACATTTATGAGTTCTTATATTATCAATCTACCAATATATTTTTATATATATTAAAAAGAAAAAATTATTTGTATGTATATTTATTATTGAATAAATTTTAAATAAGTCTGGAATAAGACCTGCATGATTTAATTAAAAATATATGTAAATTTTATTTAATAATAATAAACTTATTGAAGAAAAAAATATAGTTCTAAAGAGTTGTCATGCCAACATCCCTACCATCAATCAATTCGGTATCCAGCTGAGCTTGTGATATTTTGCAGTGTTGGCACTCAATGAATAGACTGCCCCATATGAATTTTGATAGGAGCCTTTCGCGCTTAAAGCATACCATTAATTTGTAAAGAAAGTTATTAAGGAAAAGGAATTGTTCGGAATTCTTCTTCAATGATACATCTGTATCCAAGATATATTTTTTTTAAGTATTTATTGATTATTTATATTTAATGTTTTTTAAAATTTATTATAAATTTAAGTTTCATGCATTATTATTATAGTATAAAAATGTTTACATTACCAATTTAAAAATAGCTATAAAAATATTTTTTAAACAACTATTACAAAAATTAATAATATTATCATACACAATAAATTTATAATTTAATAATAATGCAACAAAACTTATCAGATTATATTTACGTACTATAGTTGAATGACAAGATAAATCATTTATTACGTTAAAGTAATTTAAAGTTATATTAAATATTATCAATTCATTTTAATTGAATTCATGGTTTCAATTATTATATACTCTTATAATTGAAACCGTGAATTTAATTACAATGCATTTATTATTTATCATGCATGATTTAAATGACATTTTTTCCTCATAGTACATTTTTATAATTGAAACCATGACATTTTTTATATCTAAATTTTAATTTATTTTTCTTTTTATGTTAAAATTTCCCTTTTCATTTTGGATAATAATTACTCATATTTTAAATTATTTGTTTTTTTTTTTATAAAACTTGAACTAAAGTAACTTATATTTTATATATAAATTAAAAAAATATCCACACAATCGTGATACTTTAATATGAATGAAAAATGAAGGTTTTTTTTTTTAAAATGAACAGTAAAAAATTATCATACAAATGAATGGAAGGGAAAAGTAACAAGAGAATAGCTCCCGCAACTTGGGAGAAAATAATTTGAGTAGAATCACTTTGCTATTTTCAGAAAGACAATGTCTTTTTATTAGGAAGAATGCCTTTATTTTTTGTACAAAAAATTTATGGTAAGAGGATAATGTTCTAATTCTAATTTAAAATAGAAAAAATCCAAACTCAAAAAATATTTATATCAAGCTTATTATGGTTAGATGTAGAGAATGAAACTAGTACAGATTTTTCAAATTTCAAATTTTCATTTGTTATAAAAAGAAAAAATAAAAGAGAAAAATAAATTTAAAAATTAAAAAGTATTTTTTTTCCTTTTTTCTAATTTAAATTTAACTTTCTTCTTTTTCTTCATCCCAATAAATTGTGAATGATTAGTTCTTTGTTCTAAAAATTCAAAGTCAGGAATTTATGTATTTATTTAGAAGCGGGAAAGGAATAAAAAAAAGGTGCCAGCTATTTCCAACAATAAACGTGGCCCGCATGGATGAGATAATTCGAAAACGAAATAGACGGCCACGATCTTCCTAAATCACATTTGCGGTTCATTTGCCACAACTTGCCTTTTTTAAACCAAACTGCGGGCACCTCAGGCCTCAGCCACACAAAGCCACGTTCGTTAAAAATAGAAAGCACAACACATAAGCCACGCACACGTAGCTTCCTTCATTTCGGAAATTCTAAGGTACTCATCACAACACATTCTCCAACTTTCTTCTTTCCTTATTTCACACATTCTATCATCAATTCTTCGCAGGTGACATTTAATTCGTTAACAATTTGCACTCCTTTGTACGTTTTTAGCTTAATCTTTTTAATGTGAGACTTCCATCGTGTTGAAAATGCAGCATGTTTTTGTGTGTGATGATCATGAATTGTTATCTTTTGATTAATCTTTTTTTTTTCTTGTGTGACACATAGAATTGACATTTAATAACTCTAGATCTAATTTGTACCTTAGTGAGAGACATTAATTATTGCTTCTGTTTAATTGTTTATGAGAATTTTTGTAATGTTTGGTGTGTTTTGCAGCAATCATTAAAAGATGGCAGATGGTGAGGATATACAACCTCTTGTTTGTGATAATGGAACTGGAATGGTCAAGGTATGTATATGGATTCATTTGTGTGTTGCTTTGTTTGTTGATCTTATAGGTTTTGGTTTTGGAGAAAACTTATATGCAATTCCATAAATGCTTTTAGTGTTGTTTTCTAATTGAAATTGGAGTTTTACCTCAATAATCCGTGTTAGCATTCAATGGAAACCTTTATTATATGGATTACCGAGGTGAAATTCTAATTCTGATTGGAGAACAACACCTAAAACAGAATGGAACTGTATCTAAGTTGTCCTTTGGTTTTTGATGATTTTTCTCTTTCGGTGTTGATTTGTGTTCAATTTTGCAGGCTGGATTTGCTGGAGATGATGCTCCAAGGGCTGTGTTCCCTAGCATTGTGGGTCGTCCACGCCACACTGGTGTGATGGTTGGAATGGGGCAAAAGGACGCATATGTTGGTGATGAGGCTCAATCCAAGAGGGGTATTTTAACACTGAAATACCCAATTGAGCATGGCATAGTTAACAACTGGGATGACATGGAGAAGATCTGGCATCACACTTTCTATAACGAGCTGCGTGTGGCCCCGGAAGAGCACCCTGTTCTCCTCACAGAAGCACCACTTAATCCCAAGGCCAACCGTGAGAAAATGACACAGATTATGTTTGAGACCTTCAACACTCCGGCTATGTATGTTGCCATCCAAGCAGTGCTTTCCCTTTATGCTAGTGGCCGTACAACTGGTAAAGATTCTTCAATGTCTGTTTTTTCCTTTTCTTGGTTTCTGGTAATTTGGGGCATGGTGCATGGTACTTGTGTATTTGTTGCTGTCACGCCACTTGTATTTCATTAGAATCTCAAGATGATTTTCAAATGAATATAGTTTAAATGTCCATATGAAATTGTGTACTAACCAATTGAATTTCATTCTTTTATTTGTAAACATTTTGTGGGAGTTAATAATGTCGTACACTCTGTTCATTTCATTATTAGTGCATATTTTCATAAAATTGTGAGACTGTGAGATCTAAGGGACTTTCAATACATATTTAAATGGATTTTGATGCATGGATCATGGTCTTTGTTGATGTCATGCCACTTGTATTTAATTAGAATTTCAAGATGATTTTCTAATGAGTGTAGTTGAAATGTCCATATGAAATTGTATATACTAATCAATCACGTTTTTTGGGAATTAGTAATGTCATACATTCTGTTCATTTCAACAATAATGCAGATTTTCAAGAATAGGGTGAGAATGAGTTGAAAACGTGGGTTTTAACTTTTTGGTGCTTTCATATAGGTATTGTTCTGGACTCTGGTGATGGTGTCAGCCACACAGTTCCAATCTATGAAGGCTATGCACTGCCACATGCAATCCTGCGTTTGGACCTTGCAGGGCGTGACCTCACCGATGCCCTCATGAAGATCTTAACCGAGCGTGGCTACTCTTTCACCACCACTGCCGAGAGAGAAATTGTGAGAGATGTTAAGGAAAAGTTAGCCTACATTGCTCTTGACTACGAGCAAGAGGTGGAAACAGCAAAGACAAGCTCAGCTGTGGAGAAGAGCTATGAGCTACCTGATGGACAGGTGATCACTATCGGTGCGGAACGGTTCCGTTGCCCTGAAGTGCTCTTCCAGCCATCCATGATTGGGATGGAGTCTCCTGGCATCCATGAGACCACATACAACTCCATCATGAAGTGTGATGTTGACATCAGGAAGGACCTCTATGGCAACATTGTGTTGAGTGGTGGCTCAACAATGTTCCCTGGCATTGCTGATAGGATGAGCAAGGAGATCACAGCATTGGCACCAAGTAGCATGAAAATTAAGGTGGTGGCTCCACCAGAGAGGAAGTACAGTGTCTGGATTGGAGGCTCCATTTTGGCATCCCTCAGCACCTTCCAACAGGTACAGCACTTGGCTTCAATAACATATGAATGAAATTTGAGGGGTTCTGTGAATAGATGATTCTGGAAAGTGGAAATTAATCAGGGAATTCTATTTGAAGAATATGTAGAGACCAATAAAATTAAGGAAAAAGAAAAGGAGGAGGGAATAACCAACATAATATTCAGTTAATAAAGGGAAAGGAAACTGGTTTAAATTAAAATAGATGTGATCGTGTGAAACAAATGTAGTTTGTAGAGACTTATAGTTTATGGTAATTGTACAACTTTTTTTAGCTTCCCTTCTTAAAAGAAGAAGCTTCTCTAATTAAGTTTTGTGAAAGCTCCTTTTGGTTTCTTCACTAAAAATTTACTTTTATTTTCTAGGGTCTTTTTGAAATTATGTGTATTGTTCAACTTCTCTCCTTTTTAAGAAAAGGACCAAAAACTTGTGCAAACACTATCTTAGTACTGATCTGATCCTATTTTCTGATAACACTTAAATGTATTCCTGATAAATTTTTTCTTTCTTGAGAGCAGATGTGGATTGCAAAGGCAGAATATGATGAATCAGGCCCCTCAATCGTCCACAGGAAATGCTTCTAATGATGCAGAGAGTCCAGGAAATTTTAATATATACTCCGCACTACAGAAATACCATAAAGTGGTTGAGGAAGTTTTATTTTCTATTCTTTACCATTTTTTAACCATGTTTTCGTGTTTCCTTTATTAATATGTTGGGATAAGAGCATGAAAGCAAAGCATGATATATAAGATTTTTTTTTTTTCATTTTATTGTAGAAGAGATGTGTATTGTTATTGATTTGATTTGGTTGAATCAAATTCTCTTAAGCATTTTGATTAGAATAGTGGTATGTATTTTGATTTATTGTTCTGTGAACGAAGAGTCATTCTTGTTCAGTGTTCACGGACCAATCTTTTATATAATATACTTCATATTTGGCCAACTATGCATGTGATATCATAATACAAATTATTGCAGTGTATTTTTTAATTGAGAAAATAAGTTATATATTAATAGTGTAAAATAATTTTACACCATCATCTATTTACAATTTATCATACATTGTAAAATTTTTACACTAGGAATTTAAGATGGGTCATATGAGCAGCACGAGTTTCCATCATCTGAGTCACAATAAAGCCGTACAGAAGAATAACAGCTTGCCACGTATGAGGATTAGAGAACAAGTTCACCAACCTCATAGATAAGAGATTGAGATCACAAGCCATTCGAGCTCACAATTTGGCTGTAAGAGGTAACAAAGTATAAAAGATAATTGGTATCAAGAAAAGATGAATTCGTGAAAATGAGGATTAATATACAATTTAGGAAGAGAGTGGAGTCTGTTGTTAGGATAAGAACCAAGGACTTGCCCAAAGTAACTTACCAGAAATAACAAAAGCAGAACAAACAACTGAATAATGAAGAATTACTTATCTAAAATAACAACAAAAAATGTTATGTTGAGCTTAATCATCCATAAATCCACTGTCACTATGTGTGGTTGGTATTAATTAGAATCTTACGTATTTATAATTGAAAAAACAGACAGAACTGGTTGAACCAGGTGTTAAACTTTTGTACTTACACTTAATAACTTTGTTAGTGTATTTGGTTGCACATGAAAGATAGACACGCATTATATTAAATCATATTATACTAGTTTTTGCATCATTTTTATAGATTGGACGTGAAAATGTGATAATACATGTGTTCTTCAAGCCTAACCAGACACACTTTATGTAGAACATGAAATTAAACAATCTAACCATTAAATTGGAAGTTCTTACAAATAAAGAATAATTGCTATTCTTGTACTATTTTATTTTACCGAATATAATATAATATATTATTTAAAATATAAGTAAATACCCGTTACTAAATAACATACCAACAAAAGTATCTTATTTATATGATATTTGATATATTTAAATATAAAATGTTTAAATGTTGAATTGATTTATTTTATTTTATATTTTGCATAAAATTATCAAGCACGTGTTTGAATACGGGAGGTGGTGAAGCAAAATTGATTTTTTTTTTTTGAGACAGACTGAAGTAACCCTTTGTTACTTCTGATTTTTCACTGTCGCACCAAGATTTTGACTGCAAAGATCAATTCCTAAAGGTATTTAAACACTCACTAAATACATAGTATCAATTGATTCTCTAACATTAAAGATCAATTCCTAAAGGTATTTAAACACTCACTAAATACCTAGTATCAATTGATTCTCTAACATTAAAATGGAAGCCTACTATGCTAGTAAAGGAGTGTGTGGTCTCAAGAAAATTGACGAGTAGGCAAAGGAGTGTGTGGTCTCAAAAGAATCCTTATATTCACAAATCACAACATTGTATGATGATGAAAACTTACCACTAGCACTGAAAAAGTATCTTTTGTTTAATTGATTGTTGACAGACAGTAGGTTGGAATTCCACTAGGATTAAAACGAAGCAGATGATGTACGATACAGATGATGTACGATACGGAAGTTTCTTTTTAATACAAATGTTCTTGATAATCATCTAAACATTTGTTTTTGTTAATTAACATGCAAAGTTATTAAAATATTTAGTGAAAATAACAATGTCAGTAATTTCAAGGTATGAAATTTCAGTTCGGAAAATCACATTTTTCAAGAATATTATACCTAAGAATATTATTTTCATGAACATGTGTGTTTGATAATAATAATTTTAAAATAAAAATTAATTAAAAATAATGTGATATATTATTCTAAAAAATAGCTTTCATTCTTGTGGGAATCCAATATGCTCACCCTTCTTCATAAAACTAAAAATTAATTTTACATTCAACCATTCCTGAGAATGTTTTTACAAAATCAAATATAAAAATATTTTCAAATCCACATTCCCCTCGAGACGCCTTATAATCCTTAGACTTGTGCCATGTAAGTTTAATGTGACAACACGGCTTCCCTAACTTTAAATCTTTCAAGTCCACCATACAGTTTTCATACAAATTTATTTCTCAATGCTAGGAAATTGACTGAAGAAAAAAGGCATAATGTCATGCTTGCTAATTAGTGTATAAGATAGAATAAGTACATTTGGCAAGTGCTCCAAATTCACAAAGGAAATTTACTTCAATTTAATTTGTCAAAAAATTAACTTAAAGGCAAATTTGACCTTTATTCTTAATAAACAATAAAACTATAGTTTGGAACCGGAACTACATGCTTCATTCCCAAAAGCGCAAAAAGTAAAGCCACTTAAGAATTTCTTTCAAAACTCGTTATCAAAAGGGGCTCCGTAGTTGTGGACAGAAACAAGTAATAGTTAAACCCATGCTTCAGATTATCGACATTTATCATACAAACTAGTTATAACGGCATGTAACAATCACACTGCAAAGTGTACCACCAACAATGAAGAGAAAAATATGGCTCCACTAATTTATCACCAGCAAACATGTTTCCAATAGACAAGGTATAGTTTAAAACTTAAAAGTTAAGCAAGGAAAAACCTTGAAAAGTGAGAACAAATATTCAAGATAAAGAACAATTAGATGCTGCAAAAATGTCTAATGAAGTATTGAATTTCTTTTAGCTTCCTTTTGGACAATGAAGCAGAGCCAGTCAAGTTTGTTGGCTACAGTTCTAGAAATGAACCCCCTCTTGTGATCATTCCAATCCCCGCAAATTTCTAAAATTGGAAGGTCCAACTGTGTCAATAAACCCTTTGATGGACAACTCAGGAACTGTAACATTCTTGCAGCGCAAGTCGTGGTCAATGTAGACAACAACCACTGTGATATCATCATGGAAGAAACGCCTAATCCCCTTTCCAATCTTCTGAAGGTCTTTATATCTCATTTCCCTTTTCCTAGCTGCCTCATTTAAAGCCGCCCTAAGAAGTCTTCTTGCAATCCCCTGATGTTCAAAAGAGAGTGTTGGATAATTATTAGCATTACGATAAGAAAAACTTAAATTTCTTTTCATACCCAAGGGAAAAGATGATTGAAGAAAAAAAAAAGTGGGAAAAGCATCATACGGTTCGTGGATTGGTATGAACAATCTCAACAGCTTCCTGGTTTGTCAAGTGTTCCCAAAGTCCATCAGATGCAAAGATAATGAACTTATCATTAGGTCTTAAAACTCTTGAACATATAGATGGTTCTGCAGTTAGCACAGGCCGGCGGATAGGTTCAGGCAGGTGGAAACGAGGGAATGACGGATCAAATGAGAACTCTGGCCGTTTCAAATATGCATCTCCTATAGATCTGGATACCTGATCTCAGTTGTGGGGTGGACAAGAAAACTTATGTTACAAATGAGCAACCCCAACCAACACAGCAGGCATCTCATTAATAGTTGTAAACTTAATTACATAAGCAAATGCAATGATTAGCAAGGAAGTGAATCAATTGTGAATGCAGCTATCCTTAAGTGTTTATCATTTATAAAACACTTTGAAAAAGTTTATCATAAGAGTGTTTGTGTATAAGTTGTTCCTATAATCAAAGGAAAAATAAGATTAAGTTGTTTTTACACAAGTTATAAGTTGTTTACATAAGGTATCCTGGAGAGCTTATTGGATGAAAACAGCTTATGGACAGATCATAGGTTATATTCGTAAGTTCTCCCAAACACTTGCAAAAATCTTTATGTCATAACTCATAAGATGACTGTATATAATAAGATCTTCCAAAATATGATTTGTATGGACGAAAACAAGGGTATGAAAAAAACTATAAAACCATGTAATGGAAGTTGGCAGACACCTTGCTAAGAAAACTAATTCCCACGAAACCTCTGTATATACACAAGGGAAGAATATTACATAGAAACAGAAGCAAAGACAAAACAACAAAGGCAACAACAGCAACAGCATAAACCATTAACAGAAATTGATTTCTAAAGAGAAAAGAAAACCTGGATAATGCCTTTAATGCGCCAGGTTCCTTGCTTCATAACTACAATTTGTGAATCTTCTGGATGCAAAGACTTGAGTTCTCGTCTAACCTCCTCTTTGCTAGCGTTGTGCTCTTTGGTCAACTGCTCAGCAATGATCTTGTTAGATCTACCTACAGAACCAATTACAGCGCGAGAGTCTCCAAGATTCGCAATGTATAGCGTCCCTTTCCAAATAACACCAACCAGACAACAGGAACCCATTGCTGCTATCAATGGCTTTATTCCATAACTCCTGCGAACAAGAGTCAGAAACCCATCCTCAGTAGCAGAAACAGCATTTCTGATAATATCTTCAGAGATAGAACCATTTTCTTGAGCAACCCCTGCAATGAGATTCAAATTTCAACATAAAACTTGAATAACTAAGCAAAACCAATGCAGTATCCAGAGTATGCACAACAAAAATAAAAGTAGGGGAAAAAGGTGTTAGGTTACATGAGCGCGTACCTATCAATAATTAGTAGGTAAACCAATAATTCGCATTCCCCCTTCTTTCAAATCATATTATGTGTACCAATTTTTCAAATATTTTAAAGAGAAACATCATGTTCCCTACTCCTAGCACTCCAAATTACAAATATAAAGGTCACACTAATTTCAAATGACACACTATGGTAACTTGGTCGAGTATGTGCCTTGATTGTATGAGTAAAGTAATCTTCATTACAATTTTTCCATCTTCTCTCATGCCACTCACAACAAAGCAAACCATAAATATAAAACTGTATTTACTCTAAAGTATAAAAAAAAAAAAGGCATATGATTGACTGATATAGAAGAGGAAAACTCACGCTAACACAACAAAGACAAATTGAGGGATAACTACATGATTATTAAAAAGGTTCAAACTTTAAAGGAAATATTTACCCTGTCCTCTATAGGGGTGTTCACGGGTACGGACCACTCGCAAACCCGAATTGACTTAACCCATTCTGAACTGTTTGGGTAGGGTCATTTATGTATTTGGATCAAAACCGTTCATGTACGGATTGGGTCATGGGTTTAGATTTATAGATCTGATCAAAATCGAACTAAACCGATCAAAATCGATCAATTTTTTTTAGAGTTGTTTGGTTTGACTTTAAATACTGTTAATATTGGGACTCCAAGTATTGGAACCGCATGTGTTGGGACTACTAGTGTTAGAACTAAGGTATTACTTTCAGTACATTATCGTTTGTTTCACTTTTCTTCATATTTATTTTTTCTGCTATGTTTATAATATTAATGTATCATATTTTATTCATTTGTTTCAACAAATCAGGTTGTAGCAAATCTGGTTGCAGCAAATCTTATTGCTAGAAATGAGTTTGTAGGAAATAATGATAATTCAGACTATTATAGTAAATCTCATTGAAGAATATTTTGTTTTAATTTGTATTAGTCTATTTTAGAATATTATGTCGACGATATTAAATGAATCAATTTTATTACCTTCAGACATTTGATGATATTGTGTTAATTGTATTGAATATTTTGATGAATCATGATATAAAATAGTAGTTCTAAGAAAAAAAGATCAAATTTATATTAATAACCTATTGGCTAGAACCGAACCAAACAACAATTCATAAATGGATTGGATTGGAATGGGTTAAAAAAAAAAAAGTGTGAAAACTGATCTAAACCAAACTGATCAAATTTGATTGGATTGGATCCTGAATTTAACCAAAACCGGTCCGAACCGACCCGTGAACACCCCTAGTCCCCTCTCTAGGATAGGTACATATATACACATAAAAATTTGATAATTTTTTCTTCTAAGAAAACCACTCAAAAAAAATTTAAAAAAAGAAACCCCCCCTTCCTAATCCTATCTATGCTTTTGAAAGCAAATTGAACTTTCCTCAGTTTCCGTAGCCGCAAAAACATGCAAAACTAAGAAACCAACAACAGAATCGGCCAGCCAGAAGCACATAATCCAAATTAATGGTCCATCCAAATAACTCCAAGACCCAAAATCTCTTAAGCAACCAAAAAGGTCCAAAATATCAACATTGATCAACCCTCCCCCAAATCAACGACTCATCGCCCCATAATAAGAATATTATACGCAACAAAGCTCACTCAGTCACTCCTATTGAGTATTGAATGGCTCATACTCAAGAATACTACTAACTAAATTGGAACAAAATTACGCCAGTTAATCCAAGCATTCAATGCACCCCGAATATTATTATTATTAATATTATTAAAAATCATGTTTTTAATCCTTGTATTTTCTGTCCAAATATTGATAAATTTGATCAAAACTATTGTATACGACAAAACTCTCCTGAATTTTTTTACAGTTGCATACCGAAGACTCTAATTAGAGACAATCTAAAACAATCTCGTGTCAGTTGATTTAGACACTCACTCTCAGAGAATAGAGTGAATTCTTAAAAACAAGGAATTAAATCTAAATGTTTATTGAATTTTGAGCCTAGATTCATCTTATATACGAACGTCCAGAAAAAAAAAGAATAAAAACATATTTTTCGCCTACTACTATTGTAGTTGATGATAGAGTTATAAGGTTGGCTCTGAGTGGGAAAGAAGAAGTGGTTGTGAGTTCGAATCAAAAACAACAAAATACTAATAACTATCAAATTAACATTTCTCGATAAAAAAAAAACTTAGGAATTGAAAAAGGTGGAAAAGGAGAGGGTGGGAACTCACTCATGAGATTAAGGAAGAGGTGATCGTTGATGAAGCGCGAGGCTTCGGCGCCTCCGTGTCCGTCGTAGACGCCGACGAAGACGGCGTCGGAGCCGGTCTCGACCTGGCTGTGATCCTCGATGACCTCGTTGGCCTGAACGACCGCGTAGGAGAATTCACCGCACGAATGCTTCTCGAGGTCCTTCCCCCACACGAGCGCGTCGCCGACGGTGGACACGTCATCGAGATTGTCGCCCTTGCTCATGCGTGCATATCGCCGCACCGGTCTCAAGCACGCCGACACTATCCTTGCCAGCCACGAAAACATCCCACATTTCCCTCTCTCACGGATCCCCAGAATATGAAGCCAGAGAGAGAAAGGGATAAAGAGGTGGATAATGAAATGCACCCAGATGGGAGAGAGGGTGAAAACAAGATTTTTTTTTTTTTATGATTTTTGGTGATGGGGTAACAAAGATTGGAACTTTGAAAGAAAAAATTGGTGGGTGGGTGGGTAGGGAGGGAGAGTGTGATGTGAAGAGAGGAAGAATCAGAATAATGAAATGTAATCAGATGGGGGAGAAGGAGTGGAACAAGATTTTTGGTGATGGGGAGGGGAAAAGATTGGAACTTTGATGGAAAAAATTGGTGGTTGGGGGAGGAGAGTGAGGGGAGTGTGAGGGGAGAGTGTGGATTGGGTGTGAATTGTGATGGGAATAGAGAAAGAGAATAAGAATATTTTGAAAATTGTAGGATTTGGAGAGAGATGGGGGATTATGGTATTGGAATTTTGAAGGGGGGAAATAATTGAAATGGGAGGATCTGGTATTTGAGAGTGAAGAAGAGGAGAAGGAGAAAAAAAAAAAGGAGAGTTGTTGTTTTTGTCAAGAATGGTTAAGGAGAATGGTTAAATACATGGTGTTGGCGGGTTGTACATAATGAAACGGTGTTTTGTTTGTTTGTTAGTCTGTGAGAGAGGGTTGATTTGAGATAGCCGGATCGTGGGGTAAGTGAAAGTGGGGTTGATTAATTCTTATGGGAGAAAATAAGGGGAATTTGTCTCTGAAAAAGTGTGGAGAGGTTGAAGAGGAACCTAGGGTGAGAGGAAAAAGTTGAATTATGCCACAGTTTGACTTTCAGATGATGAATTGAGGAAGAAGAAGAAGATGAAATAGCGTATCAGCTTTCCTTTTGTTGAATTTGTAGTGGAAAATGTTTCCTTTGTTTTCTTCTTTCTTGTTCACATCCTAACAGGGGATGCACAGTGGACACTTACGATGGAAAGAAAGGAAATATAATATTTCAAAAAAGAGAGACACAATATATAACGAAGAAAACGATAAAAGAAAGTATAAATTGTGTTTCAGATCTTTCTATATTTGGTCAAATTCAATTTCAATTCTTACATTTTAAAAATAGTAATATTCATCATTCTATTTTTTTTAATGTGATTAACTTTGTCAAGTGAAAGTAAATGTAGTATAAGATTATAGACGAAATTTACTGCATTTCAAATATATAAATATTACTAAAACTATTGTTTTAAAATTTAAGAACTCTTCACAAAAAAAAAATGTAAGAACTAAAGTCAGTTTTCATCAAATCTTAAAAGGATATGAAATATATTTTATTCAAAAATTAATTTAATTTATAATTGAGGAAAGTAGCAAAACTTACGTGAGAAATAAGTATTCTATATGCAAGAGTTACATTTTGAATTTATAAAATGAAAAACCAAATAGTTAAAAATAAAGAGAAAATCGTCTGTGGATTGATAATATAAAAGAAAATTAATCTGATTTATAATTGAGGAAAGTAACTATAACTTACGTGAGAAAGAACGACGTTATATGCAAGAGTTACATTTTAAATTTATAAAATGAAAAAAAAATCAATAGTTAAAATAAAGAGAAAATCATCTGTGGATTGATAATATAAAAGAATTTTATATTCTCATTTTATTATGCTTTTTATATATTATATATTTATTAACTCTTATAATAATCATGTTTTTTAATGAGTATAATAAACTATCTTAAAAAATATGATTTTTTATTGATTAATAATGTAAATATTCTTAGGCTAACAATGCCTAAAATTGAAACTAAAATAGTAACAATTATTTCTTAAAAATATAAAAACTATTTGACATTTTATTTATTTATTACTAAAATATTTAATAAGATATTATCACTATTTTTAAAATAAAAATATTTGTCAATAAATTTTTTGTACAATTGATATTAATTTCATGTTTTAAAGAAATTTATTGACCAAAAAAATTTCATAAAATAAGTAAACTAAAGACTGAGAATTCGTCAGATTAATTATACCATTCTTTACTCATGTACCAAAAAATACAATTCTTTACTCTCATTCAAATTCTCCTCTTTTTTTTTTCTTTCCAATGACCATTACTTTGTTTTTCCTCCTCAAATTGACAAGATGACTCTATTTAACTAATCGCGATCAATTTCATTTGGTTGAATAAAGAAATTGCTGGACGGTGACCAGCTTCCAACAATATGCCCTTTTCAGATTTCACTGTTCTTATTAAGAACAAGAATTTCAATTGTCAAGTCCCAAACTCGGTGGTCCATGGTCCATTCAGATTATTTATTTATTTATTCATTAACATGGAAAATTTATTAGAATCTCTTGTCAACTTAAGAAAACTTCTTTTATGCTGACAAATTCACCACGCCTTCTCTAAGTACATCAAATTAAGCACATTATTGCATGTAATGATACCTCTATTAAAGAATCAATATAGTACTACTAAACGATTTGACGATTTCAAAATCTCTCACGGCATGTTTGAAAAGACAGAAAGATTTTCCGAATTTTCTATGTTGCTTGTATTCTAGCTACAATTTTGTTGCTTAGTCAAATGGGTAGGCCGAAAGGGTTCGGATTCATTAAATTTTTCTGTCTAATGATTGCATATATTTTGCATAAAATTATTTGAGGTGATATTAACATGGATGAACATTGGCCACAAGTTATGGTATTCGCCCAATGCAATGAAAAGGGCTACGAAGAAAGAAGGGGAGGGACACCTGTAATTGAGTAGTTGTGGCTTATAAATTATGCAACATGTTTGGATGGATTAAAGGAGGGGAAATTGGCATTGCCGGGGTAGAGGGCAAGTTGTTGTTTTCCAAAGGTGAATGGAAAGTCACACTTGTACACATGTGGCATGTGAAGTGGCCCTTTTCTGAATCCACAACCCTAACTCATACAGTTGCATTAAAGGTTTGTGGTTGCTACCTAGGAGGCAGGGACCATTTGATCCCCCAAAATAATTATCTCTCTTTCTTTTTCATTGTCACATGGTTGTGACATCTTAGGCCTTGTGTGGGCAATTTCAGAAGGGAGGGATTGATTCATTGCTCACCCATAATAAGTCAAATTTTCAATTTTCAACCCCAAGTAAAGTTCAACTATGTTCTATTCTATACCCAATGCTTGTTTTATGCCTCAACATGCCTAGCTACAGAATACGTAGTTGTTACTAGATCTATTTGGTAGGGTGGATACAAAATAAAGAAGGCAAAAAATGGAATTTAAATTAAATAATGGAAATAAATTTTTAAATTTTTTTATTTTAAAAGCCTTTTTTTTACTATTTTTCTTTTACTTTCTTTTTAATCAAATAAAAATATATCATTGTTAGTTTCTTTTCTCTCTTATTTTCTTCCACGTTCACATATAATATTAACGTCTCACCCAAAGGATTGACGCAGTTATATAACATAACGAGATAACTTGTGTTTAATTTTCATCATGTCTAAAATTTTCTTGAATTAGTAGCAATCATGCATCCCAAGCAAGATTAATCTCAAATAGAGTGGATTAAGGAACACTCCTTATCTCTGACTTAAGGAGAAAAAAAATACTATAAATGTCTTTCTTTAATCTTAAAGTGTGTGTCTTAGAAATGGAAAATATTTTATGGACACCCATTATGCTATAAAACACCAAGAGAGTGGGAAAAAAGAGGAAAAATATATATTTTATAAGATTTATGATGTGACAGGAAGAGAGATAAAGAAAAAATAAGAGATATTAGTGGGAAGTTTAAAATAAGTAAGTGTTGATGTATCATTACTCATTACAAATTTAGAAGGGTGACTTTTTTTCTTTCTTGGGAGAATTGGGTGTTAACAAGTCATGTATAGAAGTTTTGGAAATATAGGCAAAATTTTCAAAATAGACTTAATATTTTAGGAATATTACTTAATGTATTAAAATGATCCACATTAACTTATAGAGTTGGTGTATTAATATAAGACATCGTTACATTTACATGAGTGAGCAATTTATTTATGAAAGAATCCTTATATAAAATTCTCTTGTATAAGTGATACTTATGCACCACGAACATAATTTGATGTCTCTAATCCAATGAATTGGGGACACCATGGTCAATGATGCATGATAAAAAAATATTTAACATTCTCTTATAATAAATAACTAGTGCATGTATTTTCGTGATGCATGAGATAAATTATATATAAAAAGTAATATTTTTTATTATTCAAAAAATTAAAATTAAAACTTATGAAGATTAATAAAAAATAAATATATTGTTATATTAGGTGTTTATTTATTTATTTATTTTTGTTGTTGATTGAATTAGGATAAGTATTAGTTTTTATTTTAACATCGATTGGTGATTGTTTTACCACCTCTTCACCATCTCAAGTTGTTTCGATAGACTATAGCCCTTTTATGAATGCACGGTAACAAATTTGTTAAGAGCACTACGTTGACATGAATTAATTTTACAATTTGTTTCTTTTAATTTTTCAACTATTACAAGTCTGCAACAATTTTATATCAATTATCATTTTTATTCTTTGACAATTCACTTTAGTCTTCAAATAATGCTAAGATGAAGAAAAATGGAGAGACAAAATAAAAAAATTTGAAATTTTAAAATATATATAGATAATAAAAATAACTGAAGGCAATAAAGTCCATAAAAATAAATAAATGCAAAAAAAACAACAAAACATGAAGACTTACTTGTTTATATAAACAATTCAATTTATCTCACATCCAATTCAATCAATTTTCTTTTTAATAAATTTTTATTATAAGTTGTTTAATTCATAAATATTTTATGTATCTCTCTTATATTTAATACAAAATTAAGCAACTCATCAAAAATAGTTATTTATATAAGTAATTCTTTTTAATTTTAAGTCACTCAAAATCAAATATGACATACCAAAATAATATTTTTTTGTTAAAGTAACTTTCATTATAGATACTCTTAAGCTTCAAAATTGAAACACTCTCACCACACATAAAAGACACTATAAGCAGAATTAGGTCTTGTTATTGGAACCATTGAATTTTATCAAGGCATTATGTCAATTGTCATCATTCTATATGTATTATATTTTTAGTAAAAAGTTAAGAAAATGTGAGGCTAAGATAGTGGCCTTAATGGCCTACCTTGTGCATGGCTTGGGATTATTATAAGTATTTTCTTTTAAAAATATTTTTGTTCATGACATTCTAAGCACTTTATATATAGATACTTTTTGCATAAGAAATTCGAACTTCAATTCATCATGTTAGGAGGGACTAATCATTTTTATTAGATCCAACTCCTTTTAGTATTAGGTGGTAGTTTACTGGTTTATGCATTAGGAAAGCTTGATCCATTTTCATTCATAATCCTTACTACAGTTTTTTTTATATTAAAATTTTATATTTCACCTTAAACTATAAGTAATACTTTTAAATTAACTAATTCTATTTTCAAAAAAAATTTCTTCTATCATTAAACCTTAACTCTTTGTTTTTTACTTATTTATTTCTTTTTTTGGTAATGCATATTTCTTATAAGGTTTAAATATTTTTTCCCTATAAAATAGGATATTTTTAATTTTAGTCATGTAAAGTAGTATAATCATAGTGATTGAATATGTTTGAAATTAAATATTTCCATCACCATCTTTGCTTAAAAAAATATTGAAATGGAGGCTTGGAGAGCATTTATCCTTTACATTATGTTTGGATGGGGAATTTAAAGATTTCTAGGAAATTCAAATTCACAGTATTTTGATTGTCTTGATTTAAATTCCTTTCATTTTGTAAATATTTTTTTTGGATGAGACAATTCAATTTCTTGTATTTTAATTTATTTGTTTGGATAAAATAATTCAATTTCAATGAAATTCAAATTTTCATTTTTAAATATTTATTTAAAAATTAAAATTTTAATATTGAATGAAAATAAACATGAGTCATTTTTTAAATAGTTAAATATTCAAAATAAATTTAATGTTATAAAATATATAATAATAAATTTTTCAAATATTTAATAATTAAATAATCAAAATAATTTTAATGCTAAACAATTTTGAATCTTATACAATATTCTTGTAGTAACACAAAAAAAAAACTTGGATTAAACAATACTGCAAAATTAAAAGATGAATTTGTTAAAAAAAAATTAATTACCTAGTCTTGCAATAATTTTAAAAAACATATTAAAATTAAATAATTATGTAATTTAAGGACAATTATGTAGGACAAAATTCAAATGATATTAATTTCATTGTTCTTAAGGAAAGAAAATTCAAATTGTTAATAACGCACCCGTGCATAAACACGAATCAACACAAGCATTACAAGGTCCTAATTAATCAAGTTCCAAACAAAGATCTTAAACAAGAATTACAAGGTCCTAATTAATCAAGTTCCAAACAAAGATCTTAAACAAGAATTACAAGGTCCAAATTAAAAAAAAAAACAATGTTCTTCATTCCTTAATCTTCATTCATCATCAAGTGTAAAAGGTCGAGGAACCTGAATAATTAACATCCAATGCTGCCATTTAGGGAAGAAGAAACAAGATAATATAAGTCACAACAGGAAAAACAACTATAGTGAAAATATGAGCTCAATTAGGCATAAAAAAGACACAAATTTATAATTTGAAAGTTGAAATTGGAAATGTAGACAAAAGGTTACTCACCAAGTTTCATTCTGCAAGATGTGTTAAAACATAATCTGTCTTTCGGTGAATTGGAAGGGCTTTCACAATAGCTAACGGCTTTGGATCGTCACCTAACCATTTAATAGCTTTAGCTCATTGTTGTCTATTAAGATATGGTATCAAAGCTGCCTCACTTAATACTTCTTGAATATTTTCATCATCAACTTTACCATCCATTTTTTTCTACCATTCGGTTAAAAGAGTTGGTCATTTTATCCAAAGAAGTTGTTATTCCTTCTTTTTCTCCCATCTTTCTCTCGTGAGAATGTGTGCCAGAAGAAGCTAAACCTTGTCTTTTCCCTTTTGTATTAGAGCTTGATTCTTCTAAATCTATGGTAGCAGTAGCACCTAACCCCATGAATTCCAATTCATTTGTTTCTCTACTCATCGCTTCATCAGCATCCATAGACCGGTGGCTCTATCTTTAGCACACAAATCCACTATATCATCCCAAATTTTGAAGCACCTTGAATCGAAACGGTTTAGCCGATTTATGCGACTGAAAAAAAAGAGTCAAATCCAATCTACTTTGAATAACAAATAGCAACATATTAAAGAATACTTACAGTGCAATATTCATTCCAAGCATTTTCATTCTCAACTGTGATCATGTGCCTTAGTGCCATCCCAATCAAATCCACTCTGGTCAAGGATGTCACTTACAATACCATACCACGATCTCCATAATTTGATACGGTTTTTGACATTATCTAATGTGACATTAACATTGAAGCTTGTAGACAACACTACGGCTGCAGCATTCAATGCTGACCTTTTCCAACCTCTGTCACCCTTGTTGCCCAAATTCCTTTGATCTCTAAGTACATCACCCAATACACGTTCCATTTCCAAATTCCATGTAAAATAACTTCTTGTTTCCTCATTATTTTTTTCCTAAAACTTTTCTTTTGTCCATCATTTTTTCATTAGATGACTCCATTGAAGTTAATGTCACTTATTCAACCTGCACATAACAAATATTATATATAACCTACTTTATTCATTTGACTAGTCCACTGCACAATCATAGAAAATATTTCAAGCAAAGTTTTTATGTAATAGGAAAGTACATAAAAGTCTATCTTCAATAGAAAAGTACAATAGTAACAAAGCACACAAAGTTTGTCTGCAATAGCAAATTACATCTAAAAAAGAACTATCCCTAAGCAAAGTTTCTCCTAACTTGATAGTTAGCAAACATATTCATAGCTAATGTATCTCGAAATCTTGTCCATTCCTCTGTAGCTTGAATAGTTGTGATATATTTATGACATTATTTTGAACTCCTTCCCTTGATTGATGGACTAACTCTTCATCAACAATAGATAAGAATTCTAAGTCTTGAACTTCTAAAAGTTGATCAGTTTGTTGTTCGTCTCTTATGAAATTGTGTAACACAAAACAAGCATTGATAATTCTTATTTGTGTCTTTATATCAAAAAATGAAGGAGTTCTTAATATACTCCATCTTTTTTTCAAGATCCCAAATGACCTTTCTATTGCATTTTGGGCACTTGCATGACGAAGATTAAATAACTCCTTGTAACTTTGAGGGGTGTTTCCAATCCACTCATTGAGATGATATCTAGTCCCTTGATATGGTGCTAAAAATCCTAGACCATTGGTATATCCCGCATCCACAAGAAAATACTTAGCTACAATGTTTAAAATAACAAACATAGACTTAAACTAGACCCCCAAAAAAAAAGAAAAAAAATTATTTCTAAGAAATATTACCAGTTGGAATTTCAAGTTTGTTTTGACGACGTAATGCATCTCGTAATACTCGAGAATCTCCTGAGACCCTTCCCACCCAGGTAACACATAAATAAACCTTAAATCTGGACCATAAGCAACTAACACATTTGTAGAGACATCACCCTTTCTATTACGATATCTAGGTCTCTCATCAGGAGAAACTGTAATCGGAATATGAGTCTCATCAAGTGCTCCAATACATCTCTACAAACAAGACAATTTTTTTAGATTCTAAGAAAATTTTATAATTAACTAATCTCTCCTAACAATTGATAAATTTACCTCAAACCATCTCTACTTGTTTGCTTCCGCACCTTCTAAAGTACAACATTGAAAATTCAAATAGTCTCTGCTCACTTTCATTACCACTCTCAAGACATCATTGAATTGTCTACTTATGATTTCTTTAGATCTACAATAACTAAATTGCACTACCCTATACTTTAGGTTGTGAGCAAGGATATGTAAAAACATTTCTACTGCTTCAATTGTTGGAACATTTCTTGTTCTTACTAATCCACCATTTTCTTGTAAAATTCTACAAAGGTTAAAAAATACATTTTTACTAAGCCTCAATTTTTCAATGCAATCTTTATGTGTTCCTCTATAAAGAGGATTAAGGAAGCTGTGACGTTCTAGTTCCCAATTACGGGCTGATTTCTTAACAAAATAGTTATTAGGATACCATGTCACTACACCAATGACCATATGAACAACACAAGCAAAAACTAATAAGATTATCTTCTTATACTCTTCTCTTTTACGTTTTCTTGAAGTCATTGCAGTGTCAACTATGCTAGGATCCATTTCTTCTCAATCCAAACTGCATGATAATGATATAAGATAATATGTGCATATATTATTTGGAGATTTAAAACAAATATCTAGGTAAAAGATGTAAAACAATGATACTAGTGCAATACAAAGATGATTAACTAAAAACAATGATACTATTAAATCATGTCTTGTTCTTTTCTCTCCTTGTGTATATATTGATATTAGACCAGACCAAGTTAACGCTTGTACCAAAAAGCTATTTTGGGCCTACAAATACAAATGTGTAACTTGATCACAAAACAATGACAACATGGGTAACATTTGACCAGGTTCAACCTTACTCCCAAAGCCGAAGGGCATAGCAACAACCAATCCATTATTATTAATTTTATATAGATTAATCTATTTAGGAGCAATATACTATATTTCATATTCTATTATTAACTAATAGTGTGGCTGTATATATAAAACTCTATCTTATATTATCTTTAATTAGTGTTGGAGAAATATATGCAGCATATGATTCTTGTTATACTTTTGGTATTTAGTATAAATATCTTTTGGTAAAATATATTGCAAAGTAGTTCCTAGTTCCTAGTATTAGTAGAGTAATGGATATATACACGAATATAAAGAATAAAAAGTGCTCTTATATGATTTTTAATAAAATCTTTTTCTTTTGATTTCTTAAACAATAACCTTAAAACAAAAGGCACTTATTAAAAAGCCCTTATTGCATCCTAAGAGAGATTACATAAGTATTGCATCCTAAGTCCTAACCCGCTACCTCAGCAACCAATAAATCCTCCAACGTGTATTTCTTATCAATGCCATCATGGTATAGCTGCCAGCAAAAAGCAATACCAACATATCCCATCAATGCCATCACGTTATTGCTTATCAATTAGCATACTTCCATGAACATTTCTTTTGTAATATTGATTTGTCCAGTGATCCATTTCCACACAACCAATGTAATATGCTTAAAATAAGAATATTTTAACCCAAATATAATAATATTTTACTTTTTAAAACATTTCTCAATATATCAATGAGTATTAAAAATATTGAAAGATAGCTGTAAAAAAATGGAAAGATGATAATATATAGAGATGATATATAAATATTATGTCTATTTATTTGTACTTTAATATGTTTATATTATTTAATCATAAATTTATTATTTTTTGTGATATGATATGCAAACCTAAGCAATAAGGAATATCTCCAATAAAACCTTAGCTTGGAACGTTCATAACGGTAATTCAGTTTCTCAATGGCATAATAAGGATACACTTGAAGCTTCACGTTGGCCTTTTAACAAAATTAACATCATATCTCCCTCGAAATCAGCATATACGATACCTCTTACCATGTACCAAAACCAACACCCCTTTTAAATATTCGCACAGAGGAAGAAAACTATGAATTTAAGACCAAGAAATTAATAATATTTTCTTCTTGTGCACAACTCAAGAAATTAACAAAATGAAAATAATGTAAATTGTTAATTACCAATTCTGCACAATGCTACAAGTGTTAGTGCTAATTCCCCTTTCTATTTCAGAAAACAATTTCCCAGCAAAAAAGTAAGACCCTTTTTACCAAACACTTAGTCCTAATTTTTTTGGCCTCGATACTCTACCTTTTTACCTACAGATAACACGGGAAAGCCTTATCTTTAACACTTAAAAGAAGGTCCTTCAACTACGTTGAGCTTTCTAGATGTTAATGCACCCTTGATGAGATGTACACGAGAATGAAGAATAAAAACAATGTAAAGAGGGTAAATAATCCCTTACAAAAGCCTAAAGAATAGATATATATCATGCCACAGTTTTTTTTGGCAAAATCCATAGTTTTTTTAAATAAATTGTTTCCTTAATCTAGGTTCTAGATCCACCACTAGTTCAATTTGGTGTATTAGGCTAAGCAATTGTTCCAAGTGTGACCAGCTTACAAACTGTCTCATACCTCTGATAAATCCCTCCATATCATCTTCCCCTCATATATGTTATATGCTTAAAATGTATCAACTCCCAACCAACACCAATCGTTCAATTATGCAGACACTGCTTCAACAGAAAAAGCTCCTTAACTTATTACGCAGACACAGTTAAACAAGCCAGCGGATTTGCATACCAACTTGACAGAGGATAAACTAATGAAGCCCTGCTTGCTTCCGTGAACTTAGCCAGTTCTAGGACACAAATTAATCTTTGTCAATCAAAACTTTCCCTATGAACATACATGTAAGCATGTAATCCCTTGAACCCCATCAACAAATAACCAAAATGCCAAATACACCAATTCCCTTGAACCCCCAGAAAATCATACAGTTCAAGAAATTCAAACAGATTTGTTTCTCTATTTCTCTTTGATGCATATTCACAAACATATGGTGCTCACAACCTATCTCAACTCCAAATCCATTCAATTCACACCCACCAACATATCAAAATCACGGAAACAAAATAAATAAAATACAAAACGAAACATAAATCAATAAAATCAAGCGACCCTTATAGCTACAAAAATAAAATCAAAATCAAACAAACATAAACTTGAAAAAAGAAAAAAAAATAGAGATGAGCGAAGGAGAGAGGAACTTACCAGCGAGAGGAAGAAGAGCCACGGAGAAGGAGTGGTAGCTCGTAACGCTGCTGAGAGGGAAAGAGAGAGAGAGCTCGTGGTGGTGTGCTGAGAGGGAGAGACAGAGCTCGTGGTGTGGGTGTGCGATGAGAGAGCTCGTGGTGTGTGGTGTGCTGAGAGAGGGATACAGGGAGGAATTTTAATTTCTTTGCTTTTTAATGAGAATTTGAAATTCTCTCAAATTAGTAATTAAAATACTTTATAAAAATGATAGCATTTTAATTACTTTTAAAATACCCCATTCAAATATATTAGATTATTGGAAAGCAATTTAATATCTCTGTTGAAATACTTTACCTAATTAAATTTCTCCATCCAAACACAGGGTTAATGTTGAGGAAAATTGCCTCGAACATTGGGTGTTGTTTTGTATGCCAATGCTAATGCTATAAATTGTCTGAATTTGATTTAGTCATCATAAAACTTGTTTACATAGCATCGAAAAGTCAAGTCTATTGATTTTAGGAAAAATAGTTTACAAAGTACAGTACTTTCAACTCAATATAATTATTTTCTTATATTATTTTACACGTATACAAAATTAATAAATAAATAAAAAAGAATGATAATATTACAAAATTAATTTTATCATCATTAATTCATTTTTTATTTTTTTCTTGTTCCTCATTAATATTTACTCATTAACAATTAATGTTATATTAAAAAACTAAAATGATAGTACATAGTTGCCATATCTTTTTATATTTAAAGTTATTACACATAAATATCAAAATGTCCTTATTTAATACATTAATCTTTGATAGTTGCATCACTCTTAGTAGATATTGAATAAGAATATATTTGAAAAAAATACATTAATTAGACTTTGTTGGATAATTGGCCTTAATAACTTAAAAGGGAGTGAATTAAGTTTCAAAATTTTCCTACTAACAAACTTTAATCCCCTTTTAAATGATGGACTCAGAATACAGAAAAAAGAGAAGAAGAAGAATCAATTAATTCAATAATGTTCTTTTAACTGCGCAAGACAAAATAATATGCAATAAAATAACTAAGATAAGGAAAGAGAGAAATACAAACTCAATTTATACTGGTTTGACCACTTCCTATGTCTACGTCCAATTCTCAAGCAACTCACTTGAGATTTTTCACTATCTTTGTATATCATTTACAGACTTTGAACACACTTTGGGATCCCTCACCGTTGTGTTCAATATTCTCACAATCCAAGAGACAAACAATCTCTTGATTACAACTGAGTTTATGAGATGAACAGAAAGATTTCTCTCCTTTAGAGTAGATAATACAAATTGAAGTTCCTAGAAGAATTCTCAATAGATTTGCAAGTGTTTGAGCAATAGTTGCTTAGAGAGCATTTGACAATTAAGTTCTATTAGAAAAATCTCTCTCTTACTTTTTGAAGTTAGACACACATATATATAAACTCATCGTGCATTTTCAAAATAGTTTGAAGAAATGTGTCTTTTTAGAAAGTTTTTTATGAAATTCTTCACTGGTAATCGATTACAGGCTTTTAGTAATTTATTACACAGTTATATTTTGAAGGGTCATGACTTTTCAAAATGTTTTCTGAAGTGTCGTTGTTGGTAATTGATTACAAACATCTAGTAATTGATTACATGTTCAAAATTCAAATTTAAAACCCTTTTTAAAAGTTGTTTTTCAAAATTGTCTCTTAGTAATTGATTACACTGCTTGGTAATCAATTACCAGAGCCTTGGATATTGGAAACAATGTGTTTTGTGGCAATAACTTGATCAACCAATGAGATTGTTTGAGGCCTTATATTTTTCTTGATCTTGTTTGCTTGACCTTGAATTAATCTTGAAGTAATATTTAACCTTTGAATGTTTGTTGAAGCAACCTTGTTTGATTCTACTTTGGCATCATCAAAACTCTGTATTCATACATTCATAGACTTTGGAATTCTAAAACATCAATTCTTTTGAAAAAGTAGAAAGTTAAAACATTATGAAAATGAGGTAATAATTATTTTGAGACTTTTTTTCTTACATGATAATTATTATGGACAATTAAAGTATTTTTTAATGAATTTAAATAGAAGTTGCTGAATAATTTTATAGCACTTAGTGTTTAAATTTTTTAAAATAAGTTATACTTCTCTTTTCAAATATTTAAGATTAAGATAATATAAAATAAAGCATACTCAATTATTTTTCCCACATTCACACCACGTGACATCACCATATTCATTACTTTTTCACCTAAAAATTCATAAAAAAAATCATTTTTTTAATTCTTAAAGATATATTATGGTTATTAATGTGGTTATTGTAATTATATATTTTGAAAAGTCATCCTAATTTAAAAAATAGGGTTTCAATTGCATAAAAATAAGGATTATGATCAAAATTACTAATTCTAGAAAAAAAAAATATACGGAAAATAAAAATGAAAACATAAATAAAGCAAGAAATTCAATTTAAAACAAAAAAAAAACAATTGGAAGAAACAATAAAAGAAGAAAAACTGACATAAAAAAATGAGAAATGAGAGGAAAAGAAGTGGGTATCCGTCCATAGTCAATGCATGGAACTAAGAACTAACTCAAGTAGAAAACTTTATTTTAATTTATTTAAAATTCTTCTATTAATTTAATTATGAAAGTCTTGTAAACTTTTTGCACTTTCCAAAGGCCAAAAGCTACAACACTCGGTACCAAGATAAAACATCACGTAATACACACACACACACACACATAACTAAACAAACTATGTGTCTTATGACATTCCATCAGAATATAACCATATACAACATTAGAGCAACTCAAATCTCCTCAAAACATAAATCTAAAGGCTAATATCACAAGAAAGGGAATTGAGTTATGATTTTAGAAACTTTTAAGCATTTTTATAAGAAAACAAAGTTATTGTCTGGAGAGAAACTTTGTAAGAAAAATAAAAACTTTTCACTGAAACACTTTCAAACGATGGAAATAGGTTTTTCAAAATAGATAGAGTTTTCCAAAATAAAATCAAATTCAAACCTTAGGTCAGTTTAAAGCAAAAGAATAATGAAAACATATAAGACACAAAGATTTATATTGTTCGGCTTTATCATTGAGACTATGTTCAGTTCTTAGGAAAACACCAATTTCCACTAACTTCAGCAAGTTACAAGTATTAGTCACGACCACTTCTGGCTCTGCAACACAAGCTCTACACCAAGCTTGTTACAACCCAGTATTCTTTGTCTTACCAAGCCATTGTTGGCTTTATACAAATCAAACAAATTTGTTGATAGTTTGCATAATGACTAACTCGTAATCATCTTACAGACAAATATACAATCTCAGCACTTTAATATTTTCTCTCAAGGTGTTCAAGGTGTTTTGAGAGCTTCTTAGAACTATACAGAAGTATACATAAAGCTTTTACAAAAAGAATTTAAAAGAGAGCACGTAAGTTTGTGTTAATGTCTTTAAAGCTTTTGGTATCTATAAGCATTCTTCAACAAGTTCTTGTTGCCTCTAAACAGATAGATTTCTTCACTTGAGCTCACTTCTAAAGATTGTGGTCGCTGAAGCATTAAATGCACATACTCCTTCATGCAAAAAAACCACTCTTTTGAGCTTTCATATTGACCATTTCAGCAGAAACCACTTGCTTTAAGTCAAAGTAGGTATGTCACCAACAATGTGTGTCTTTTGATGGTGTTTGGTAACTTCTAGATCTTAAACTTCATTTATTCTTAATAAGATACAACAAATCCTAGGAAAATGTCTCTGCAAAACCTGTCTTATACATAGAGCAACAAATGAATTCTTAAATGCCATCCATTTAATGTTGTATCAGATCATGGCATGTCTCTTTGATAACTGCTAAACATGAGCTATTTTTGATAATCAAAATATATTGAAAATATCTTTAAAAATATTTATTTAGCAACTATTTTTGGCTTAAATGATAGAATTTGATATTTTTCTTATTTACGACTTGTAGATATAAAAAGGGAGGGATTAAAAGCAAAAAGATGCAAAAAATACGAAAAAAGATGAAGGTTTGAGCATCAGGCCCAGCCCAAGGCGCACTCAGCGCACTAAGTGCGAAAATTGGTACTTGCGCTAAGCGAGCAGAATGCGCTAAGCGCGAAAACAGGTACCTGTGCTAAGTGAGCAGAGCGTGCTAAGTGCGAGTACATAGGCCTAAATCCACTTCAGCAACTATAAAAGGGAGTCAAGCCAAAGGGAAAACACCACCCCACCAACCCCGAAGACTCAAAGCTCTCTAATGAATACATCCTAAGTCTGAGCATCTCAAATAGGGGGAACCCTTCTTTTTATGTCCTTTGTTTCCATCCCTTCTCCTCTATCAATTCTTATACCTCATTTCAAGTGTAATGCCCCTTGTGGTTATGAGAGGCTAAACCCCTAGTTAGGGCCTGGCAGGCCTAAAAGCCAAAGCGATGAATGATGTACTCTTCATTATTTATCAATGCAACAACAAGTATTTTCTATCCTATTGTCTTTTCTATTTATCTCCCATGCATTCATCTTTACATTCTTTTAGGGGTTAGGTGCTCGACAAAGGGTAACTTCTAAATAAGATTTAAAGAAGGTATGCATGCATTAGTTTTAGGGGTTAGACGCTCGAAAGAGGGTAACTTCTAATAGAAAAAAAAAAGAAAAGATATCATAAGGAAATCATTGCTAGACATAGAATGATAACTTTATGCCCATGCATTTAAGCACACATCTAGAATTTAAGCTTCATGCATTTTATTTGTTGAATATTTTCAAAGACATTTGGCGGATAGATAAATAAAATAGGCTTGTCATCGTGAGACATCATGGGCAAGTAAATGAACAGATGTGGGTAGGATAAATTCACTTGAGTTGATAAAGAAAAATTATAAAATCATACATCCTAGGCAGGCCAGGTCCCAACATTATCACATCTTTAATTTATCTTTTTTTATCTTTATCTTAATCTTCTATTTTTCTTATCTTTTACTTTTTTTCTTATCTTTTTTATCTTCTATTTATATCTTTAAATCTTTATCTTATCTACTATCTTTCTTTATCTGTTATTTTAAATTTCTTATCTCTTCCTTTTAAATTGGGTTTGCATTAATCTAAGTACAAATAAAGTCCCTTTGGATTTGACACTCGGACTGTCGAGTACTTTATTACTTGTGACAAATTCACTTGCCAACGAGTTAACACTCTTCTATCGTCTAATAACACATACACAAATGTATGAGACATGGTTTGATATTGTTGGGAATTTTCAATAAACCTTATAAAATACCAAATGAGTAGCATAACATATTACGTCAGATTATCAAGAGGTTTTAAGGAATACCTGGATCCATAAAGTTTGATTAACACGCAGCGGAATCTTACAGCGGTCACAAACAATTGGTTTAATGACCTTCCTCAACCAAATCACCTTCTTCCTTATGAGACCTTTGTTTTCTCTTCAGATGGGGAGAGGAGAAACTATTTATTGATTTGGTGTATTGGGGACAATAATCATGCCTTATGTTTTAAACCTATTAGGGTTTCCCATTATCCCCTAATGGGCCAAACTGGTTTCCGCTCATTAAGCCCATATCAATTTTTATGACAGTCTAATGGGCTCACTTAAATAGATTACTTTATATTGAACCTATTTAAATGTAAATAACTAATATAAATGTTGTAATATAATATGTAGCCCATATTAATTAATTAGGAATTATAAAATTCCTAACAATCTCCCACTGCAGTTTTCATCACAATTTAGCTTGACTAAGCCATAATTGTGGAAGCAAAGCTTCATGATGAATCAACAATGATTCAAAGGTGTTTTGATGATAAAAATGATGACAACAAAAGATGATGACAAAGGTGATGAACAAAAAGCTCAAAAGATCAAAGAACAACTCAAGTGAATCAAAGAACATCTCAAGTAAATCAAGAACAAGTCAAGAGTTCAAGAATCAAGGAGAATTCAAGACTCAAGAAGAAAGCCTAGAATCAAGAATCAAGATCAAGATTCAAGACTCAAGATTCAAGAATGAAGAAAAGACTCAATCAAGATAAGTATTAAAAAGTTTTTTCAAAACTTTGAATAGCACATGAGTTTTTGACAAAACCTTTACCAAAGAGTTTTTACTCTCTAGTAATCGA
This sequence comes from Glycine max, assembly GCF_000004515.6. NCBI lineage: Eukaryota > Viridiplantae > Streptophyta > Magnoliopsida > Fabales > Fabaceae > Glycine > Glycine max. Next base: position 29,380,632 of record NC_016089.4, read on the forward strand.
TTACCATATTGTTGTAATCGATTACCAATAGCAAAATGAGTTTGAAAAAGTTTTCAAACTGAATTTACAACGTTCCAATTATTTTCAAAAGGCTGTAATCGATTACAATGTTTTGATAATCGATTACCAGTGCCCTTGAATGTTGAAATTCAAATTTAAATGTGAAGAGTCACATCCTTTCACTCAAAAGCTTTGTGTAATCGATTACACTTATTTGGTGATCGATTACCAGCGACTGTTTCTGAAAAATCAAAAGATGTAACTCTTCAAAAAGGTTTTGACTTTTTCAAATGGGTTTTAAGTTTTTCTAAAAGTTATAACTCTTCTGAATGGCCTTCTTGACCAGACATGAAGAGTCTATAAAAGCAAGGCTTTGTTTTGCATTTTTAATCAATCTTTCTAACAACAATCTCTTACAATCCTTTACAAGCCTTGAATCTCTTTGAACTTCTTCTTCTTCTTTGTACCAAAAGCTTTCTGAAGTTTTCTGGTTTTCTAAACCTTGAAAACTTATGTTATTCATCCTTTTCATTCTCTTCTTCCTTTGCCAAAAAGAATTCGCCAAGGACTAACCGCCTGAATTCTTTTTGTGTCTCTCTTCTCCCTTTTCCAAAAGAACAGAGGACTAACCGCCTGAATTCTTTTGTGTCTCCCTTCTCCCTTGTCAAAGAATTCAAAATGACACAATCTGAGAATTCATTTGATTCTTCCCATTCCCTAATACAAAAGTGTTCGAAGGTTTAACCGCCTAAGAATTCTTTTGTATCCCCATTCACAAAGTATCAAAGGCTTAACAGCCTGAGATCTTTGTCTTAACACATTGGAGGGTACATCCTTTGTGGTACAAGTAGAGGGTACATCTACTTGGGTTTGACTGAGAACAAGAGAGGGTACATCTCTTGTGAATTAGTTCTAGTGGAGGGTACATCCACTAGGTTCAAAGAGAATAAGGGAGGGTACATCCCTTGTGGATCTTTGCTTGTAAAAGGATTTTTACAAGATTGAAAGAAATCTCAAGGACCGCAGGTCGCTTGGGGACTAGAGGTAGGCACGGGTTGTTGCCGAACCAGTATAAAAACTCTTGTGTGTTTGTTTCCTTCTTCCCTACTCTTTTACTTTCCGCTGTGCATTTAATTTTTGCTTTTACTTTCTGTTAAGTTTCTCTTCTACTCCATATTCTCTTAACAACAAAAGTAAAAGCCTTAAAAGAGTAATTTTTAATTGGTAAAGTTTTAGGAATAATTAATTCAACCCCCCCTTCTTAATTATTCTGAGGCCACTCGATCCAACAATGATCACCATTGTTACTCATACTCGATGACATATATCAAATATGGATAAGCGGCATGGAAATTACATACAATGTGATCTTAATCATGTCTATTTCCAACTAGTCCAAACTTTATTCTTTATAGAGATCAATCCAAAATGCAATACAAACATTGCACACAAAACAAACTCAAAATAAAATGATAAACATCAACTTTATTTCTGCAGAAAATCCAAATAACAAAATGTTTGTAAACCGTAAGATATAGAACATGAGTAAGACTCTCACTAAACTAAGGTACTGTCAGGAATTATACCCATATGAGCAATATGAGCAGTGTGCTCGTGAAAAAAAAACTTTAGTGTCATACCTTTAGTAAGTGGATCAGCTAGCATGAAATGAGTTCCTATGTGTTCTATACAAATATGCATTTTCTAAATTCTTTATTCAATAACCAAGTACTTTATGTCAACCAAAAAATACTTTTACTTAGTTGAATCCTTAACAAGATTGCTAAGATATTGTCTCAATAAACACCTGATGACTACTTAATGTTGGCGACAACAGGCAAGCCAGTTACAATAATTTAGCAATCATAAATTCTAGTATAATGTCTCATAGCAAAATATTAACTCAACCAACATGGTCAAATATGAATCCTTATGTGAAGTGATTGCTATTAAGACATTTTGAAATAGTCGAAGTCAGAATACCCAATGATCTCTAAACTTCTAGACTTTCGATATGAAAACATGTAGTTCCTTGTTCTCTTCAATTAATGCATAATGCACTTTACTACTTTGTAGTGTTGCATACCAAGATTACTCATATATTACCTTAGGACTCCCACAAAAATAATTTCAAACTCTAAATTTTATACATGCAGATTTGGGATTCACATATGAGTAATTTAAACCATAGTAGTAACCACAACAACAATTAAAGAAGAGAACAATAAACATGTAATGCACAAAGCATCTTTATGGTAAATTTCAAGACCCAAACAAGATACCTAGTGCACCATTAATCCTCAATCTTTGGATTGAAAAAGACTAACTGCAAGTGGTACTCTCAATGCATTGATCAAACATTGGTGATAAGTCCTATCAAACAAAGGTTGTCTTTGGACACTGCATTGCTCACATGGAAAACTTATATAATGATTATTCCGGTCAAATAATGATTGCCTTTGAACATTTCATTATTCACATGGAAAATCACACTATTTATAATCACCACATGTTTATCATTGCAAGCATGTGATTATTCTGTCAAATTGTGTCTTCCTTTGGGCCGAGCACAATTCATATGAATAATTTCATGCAACATTCATGTAAATTCAATCAAATAAATTTACGCAACAAAGGTTACTTTTGCAACATGTTGTTTCAATCAATTTAACCAAAAATACAAGACAATTAATACAATAAATGGGAAGTCTTAAAATAACATAAATTTTCTTAAAATTACACAATTTAACCAAAAGAATCCTTTAAAGATGCTAGAGAAAAGGTTTCTTTACAGTCAATGCCTTCCTTCTAAGTAAAGCTTTTAGCAACTAGACGAGCCTTATATCTCTCGATATTACCCTTTGAATCCTTCTTGATTTTAAATATCCATTTACAACCAATAGGTTTCACACCTTCAGGCAATTCGACTAGATTCCAAAATTCATTGTCATTCATAGACTTCATCTCATCCTTCATGGCATCAATCCAATTTTGAGAGTTAGAATTGTGCATAGCTTGACAGAAGTTGATTAGATCATTCTCTATTAAACCAACACCATCCTTATGTTCTTGGAGAAATATAATATAATCATTTGAGATTGCACTTCTCCTTTCTCTAATGGTCCTTAATGACACTTCTTGAGGTTGTTGAGGTTACTCTAAAGGTATTTGAGGGAGAACCTCATTGTTGTCTTGCTCTGGAACAATGTCAATAGTTTGAACATTGTCTTTTATTACTGGAGTTGTGTCTTGAACAGTAATAGGTATGAGGACTTGATCACTGTAAATAACAGGTTCTTCCTCAAAGACAACATTCCTTATGTTCTCTTCCTTCCCAAACTCAACTTCCTAAAAAAATCTTGTATTTCCCGTCTCGAAAAAAGATCTTAAGGTGGGATTGTAAAATTTATAGCCCCGAGAGCGTTTAGCATAGCCAACAAAATAGCAGCTAATTATTCTTGAGTCCAGCTTTCTTTCATATGGCCTATAAGGCCGTGCCTCAGCTGGACAACCCCAAATGTGCAAATGTTTAATGCTTGGCCTTTCCAAGAAGTTGTAGGAAAAGAACCACAAATGTTTGTATGCACTAGTTCCAAGACGTCTTTAACTCTTTCAGCACCTAATTTTCGTATGTTTGTTCGTTTTCCCTTTATGCATTCAATACAGACCTCAAAGTTTGATAAACCCAAAGGGTCAAGAATTTCATCCAACATAAGTCTCTGAATTCTTTGTTTAGAGATATGGCCCAAACGCTTATGCCATAAGGTGGCTAAATTCTCATTCAATTTTTCAATTTGTACCATGTGAACTTATTTGCAGTATTTCATTATAGGAACTAACAATAACAACCATGTAAAGATTATCAATTAAAGAACCAGAACCAACCATATTTGAATTTTGGTAGAGACTAACATTATTATTTCCAAATGAACAAGAAAATCCAAATTTGTCCAAACTAGAAATAGAAATCAAATTTTGTCTAAAAGACGGTACAACAAAAGTCTCAAACAAATCCAAATAAAATCTGTAGAAGCAAGCTTCATGATGATGAACCAAGCAATTTTGATGATGCCAAAAGCCCAAGTAATTGATTCAAGACTTCAAGATCAAGCATCAAAAATCCAATCCAAGATTCAAGATTCAAGAGAAGAAATCAAGAAGCAACAAGTCAAGAATTCATATAGGATAAGTATTAAAAGATTTTTTCAAAAACCAAATAGCACAATTTTGTTTTACAAAATAATTTTCTCAAATTTTCTAAGTTACCAGAGTGATTACACTTTGGTAATCGATTAATAGTTGACAGTAATCGATTACCAGTGACCAGTTTGGTTTTCAAAATGTTTTCAAATGGTTTACAACGTTCCAAAATGATTTTCAAATAGTGTAATCGATCACACTATATTAGTAATCGATTACAAGTGAATCTGAACATTGGAATTCAAATCCAATTGTGAAGAGTCACAACTTTTCATAAAATGAATTGTGTAATCGATTACACCTTTGTGGTAATCGATTACCAGTGAACAGTTTTGAATAAAAAGTTAGAGTTATAACTCTTAACATGGTTTTCTCAAAAGTCATTACTTTTCCAATGGTTTCTTTGACCAAACATGAAGAGTCTATAAAAGCATGACTTTGGCACACATTCAAAAAACATATATGATATTCTTCCAAACAATTATTTTTTAGAATCTTTCTCTAGCCATTGCCCATTGCTTTTTATTTGCCAAAAAGCTTTCTAAACTTTGTTTCATAATCATAACACAATGTTCACATATCTATAACTAACTAGGCTACAACTAACACACACAAATGGCCAACTAGGCCATAACTGACACCCATCAACACTAACTCTACTCCATGGAGTTTCAACACTATACGAGCGATCTCCCATGAGCCTTATCCCTTAACATAGTCTTACTCTCAGATCATTCAAGGAGTCTCTTGGGACAACCATATGGAGGAAGTGTAGTTTTAATGAATATAGACAATTATGAGTATTGGCTTACCTCTATAGGTTTGCAAGATCATACATCTAAAGGAATTCACTCACTTGTGTATTCTACAAGCCCATTCATGTTAGCCACCAAGAAAACCCCCATCACTAGGTTGAGAGCTCGCCATACACTCTCAACTTACGTGCATAACCATATGCTCGTGAACCAACTATGCATCCTATACACCAACTATGCATACACTATATACCAACAACAACAACACAACCACCACCAACAATAACAACACAACCACCACCAACAATAACAACAACACCACCACCACCAACAACAAACCTTTTATACAAGATCATATTCACATCATCATCTCTATAAAAAAAAATCATCATGCATCAATCACACAATTATTCATATTCATTATTGAGAGGAGAAAATAAATTTTAATTATAATTTTGGAAACTATTTAACCAAAACGAAAAGAAGTGATTACCGAAATCTTCGCTCAGCTAGCATTTCTAGCTAAGCCAAACTTGTCTGTCTCGCTTAGCGGATTCTAATCTTATGAGAATAATAAACTTTCTAAATTAGAGGAATTTGCTCGCTTAGCGAGAATATCCCGCTCAACGGGTCTGCATATTCTATATATCGTGATTGTAGAAGCATATGTTATATGAAGTTTTGATGATGCCAAAGATGAAAGCTATTCATGTTTGATCAAAGTCAAGATCACAAGAATTCAAGAGAAACAATGAACAATTAGTCCATAGTCTGTTTAAAGAATTCCTTAAATGAGGTTGCACAAGTTTGGCCTTAGGTTAACTCCTCAAAACATTTTACAAAGGTTTAAAGTGAAAACTCTATTTTTGAAATAAATGTTTTTCTCTCTGGTAATCAATTACCAGAGGATGTAATCGATAACCAAAAGCTAAATAAGTTTTAAAACAGTTTACAAATATTTGAATTTGAATTTTAAACTGTGTAATCGATTACACAGAAGATGTAATCGATTACCAGAAGAGAAAACTATTTTTAACAGCTTTTAGAAATTTTGAATTTGAATTTTAAAAGCCTGTAATCGATTACAACAGTTGTGTAATCGATTGCCAAACACAAAAATTTTGAATTTCAAATCTGAAGAGTCATAACTCTTCAAAACTAACTCTGTAATCGATTACCACATATTTGTAATCGATTGCCAATGAGGAAATTTTAAAAATAACTCCCAAGAGTCAAAACTGTTCACAAGATTTTGAAAGGCCACCAAAGGCCTATAAATAGGTGACTTGGGTTCGAATTTCCTTAGAGTTTTTCAAAACAAAAATTGTCTTATCCTCTCAAAAGAAAGCCTTGGCCAAACACTTGCAAAATCTATAAGGATTCATATACGATCTTCATCTTGTAATATTCTTCTCTTCAAGAGAGAAATAATCTTCTTTCTCAAAAGCAAACGATTGTTGTTCAAGAGACTATGAGTCTCTTAAGTTGTAAAGATTTTTGAACCCAAGGGAAGGGTGTCCCTGTGTGGTTCAGACTTTATAAAAGGATTTTACAAAATAGTGAAAATCTCAAGCGGGTTGCATAGGGATTGGACATAGGCACAAGACGTGGTCGAACCAGTATAAAAACTAAGTTTGCATTCTCTCTTCCCTCAAACTTCTTTAATTTATTGCATTTTATTTTTACTTTGAAGAAGTTATATTTGAATCATTCTTTACTTAATTTATATTGAGTGTGCATATTCTAATTCAAGAGAGAATTAAATTTTGATTAGGGGAAGCTTTTTAAACTTAATTCACCTCCCCTCTTAAGTTATTAAGGCCACTTGTTTAACAGTGATTTCGGGGTTCTTGTGAACCCAAATGTATCTCTATCACTCCTAAACTCTCCAATCATTCACAAATGATTCAGAACTCATTCCAATACCCAATACAAGTTCAAAAGAACATCAATGAACAACCCATTGAGCACATACAAGATTGAATCAAGAAATTCCAAATCAATAGCATAAAAGGGGAAAAAACCCTAAAAGACAATTAAACAACCAATTCTATCAATCCAAGAAAAATAAAAGTGCTTTAGGGCACAAACAACTCTCTTAATCAGATTAAACAATAGAAAATATGGTAGAGCTTCCCTTACCTATTGTCTCCAAGCTTAAGTCTTGAAAAAGAGAAGAGAATAAGGAGAAGCTTTGAGCTTAACAAAGGGAGTTTCCATCAACCACAACACCACCATCCAATATTGGATCATGAGCTCCAAGGGAGAGAAGAAATCACCTTGTCTTGAAGGGGATTGAGCCTCATTCTTGAGAATGGATAGAGGAGAAATGAAAGAATTGAAAGAGCTCTTAAAATAAGATAGGAAATGAGGGCTTTTTTGTCAAATGAGGGAAAATGAATGAGGGTGTCCCTTTTGTAGAAGCAAAGCTTCATGGTGAATCAAAGGTGATTCAATGGTGTTTTGATGATAACAATAATGATAACAAAAGATGATGACAAAGGTGATTGTCATACCCTAATTTCGTCCGGGGATTATTACTTGATGACGTGCAATAAATGAAGTCCCGAGACGTCTCAGAAATCGAAAGGAAGCAGGCTTGCGTGATTCGTGAAATTCCGTAATGTGGCGGAAATCAAAAAGAGGTGTTTTTGCGCAATTCGTAAGTTTCCGTAACTTCTTCGAAAGCTAAAAAAGAGTAAATACATAATCCGTAAGGATTCGTAACCTTGCGGAAGGAAAATAGGTATCGTTACAAAATTCGTAAAGTTTCGTAACGTTACGGAAAAAGAATTACAAAAAAATAGAAAGGGGGTGCATTTAGTAAACAGGGGGGGTGTAAATAGCAACCAGGCCCACTTGGGCCCTCCAGAAGATTCCTCCAGAAGGTTGTTGCTTCTGGAGGAAGCAACCTTGCTCGCCTGGGCGAGCTGGGCGGCAAGCTTCTCCCCTATTTTGCTATAAATAGGGGAAGAAGTGAAGAAGAAAAGGGTTCAGCCCCTTAGGCACTTCTCTCTCTTTCGAATTTGCTGAGGAAAATTAGTTCCGTAAAGAAAATCCAAGCCGAGGCGCTTCCGTAACGTTTTCGTAACGTTTCCGTGAGTAATTACGCGAAGATTCTCGACCGTTCTTCAAGATCCATCATTCATTCTTCGTTTTCTTCAGTCTTCAACGGGTAACTACCTCAAACCAAGCTTTTCAATTCATTATATGTACCCGTGGTGGTCCACATTGTGTTTCATGTATTTTCATTTTCGTTTTCATTTACTTTTTATACCCCCTTTTGACGTGCTTAAGCCATTTATTTAAGTCATTTCTCGCCTAATCTAAAAATAAAATAAATTTCCACCGATCGTTCGAATTGTATCATCCGTTACTTTCGTTTGAAATGAATTCCGACCGTTCGGTCGTGCCGTAACCACGTTGGAAATCAAAATAGAGGTAAAATAATAATATAATAATAAAAAAATACCTTTTAGTAAAATAAAAGCGTAAGATCAATCGGACGTTTTCTCTTTGGGACTTCTCATTCTTAATTGAATTGACTAATAACTAAAGTGAAACTAAGGCTAAAATCAACTCGCCTAGTCAAGCTCGTCCACAAAAATAGGTTTTTTTGAAAGTTTATCATGTCAGTTTCTTACTAAGTAAAAAAGATCATTTTTAAGGTCCAACCCCTTAAAATGATCACCCTTCAAGTAAAAAAGAACCACTTGATTCACGCATAAGAAAGAACTACGTAGGTCTAATTTCCTCTCCAAAGGAGGGTACGTAAGAGCAAAAGCCCCGCGTTTGTCGACCTCAAAAAATAAAAAGAACTAAAAATTAAGATAACACAATTTCCACAATTCTATAAAATAGGCTGTTGTCCTTCGAGACAAATGTAAGAGGTGCTAATACCTTCCTCAAGCGTAAATACAACTCCCAAACTTAGAATTTTTATTTTGACCGGTTTCCTTCAGTTTTCCCGACGTTTTCTACAAATAAACGTTGGTGGCGACTCCGCGCATCTTTCCTACTTTGGAAAGCGCACCCGTGAGCCTCGCCCTCGCTCGCCCGCGAAGGGCACGTTGCGACAGTGATGACAAAAAGCTCAAAGATCAATCAAAGAACAACTCAAGTGAATCAAGAATAATTCAAGAGTTCAAGATAAGAATCAAAAAGAATTCAAGAACTCAAGAAGAAAGTCTAGAGACGAGAATCAAGATTCAAGGTTCAAGATCTCAAGAATCAAGATCAAGATTCAAGACTCAAGATTCAAGAATGAAGAGAAGACTCAATCAAGATAAGTATTAGAAAGTTTTTTTTCAAAACTTTGAATAGCACATGAGTTTTTGACAAAACCTTTTACCAAAGAGTTTTTACTCTCTAGTAATCGATTACCATATTGTTGTAATCGATTACCAGTAGCAAAATGAGTTTGAAAAAGTTTTCAAACTGAATTTACAATGTTCCAATTATTTTCAAAAGGTACTAATCGATTACAATGTTTTGGTAATCGATTACCAGTGCCCTTGAACATTGAAACTCAAATTTAAATATGAAAAGTCACATCTTTTCACTCAAAAGCTTTGTGTAATCGATTACACTTATTTGGTAATCGATTACCAGTGACTGTTTCTGAAAAATCAAAAGATGTAACTCTTCAAAAAGGTTTTGACTTTTTCAAATGGGTTTTAAGTTTTTCTAAAAGTTATAACTCTTCTGAATGGTGTTCTTGACCAGACATGGAGAGTCTATAAAAACAAGGCTTTGTTTTACATTTCAATAATCTTGAACACTTATTTCATACAATCCTTTACAAGCCTTGAATCTCTTTGAACTTCTTCTTCTTCTTTGTACCAAAAGCTTTCTGAAGTTTGCTGGTTTTCCAAACCTTGAAAACTTGTGCTATTCATCCTTTTCATTCTCTTCTTCCTTTTCCAATAAGAATTCGCCAAGGACTAACCGCCTGAATTCTTTTTGTGTCTCTCTTCTCCCTTTTCCAAAAGAACAAAGGACTAACCGCCTGAATTCTTTTGTGTCTCCCTTCTCCCTTGTCAAAGAATTCAAAACGACACAGTCTGAGAATTCTTTTGATTCTTCCCTTTCCCTAATACAAAAGTGTTCAAAGGACTAACCGCCTGAGAATTCTTTTGTATCCCCATTCACAAAGTATCAATGGTTTAACAGCCTGAGATCTTTGTCTCAACACATTAGAGGGTACATCCTTTGTGGTACAAGTAGATGGTACATCTACTTGGGTTTGACTGACAACAAGAGAGGGTACATCTCTTGTGGATCAGTTCTAATGGAGGGTACATCCACTAGGTTCAAAGAGAACAAGGGAGGGTACATCCCTTGTGGATCTTTTCTTGTAAAAGGATTTTTACAAGGTTGAAAGAAATCTCAAGGACCGCAGTTCGCTTGGGGACTGGATGTAGGCACGGGTTGTTGTCGAACCAGTATAAAAACTCTTGTGTGTTTGTTTCCTTCTTCCCTACTTTTTTACTTTCCGCTGTGCATTTAATTTCCGCTTTTACTTTCTGTTAAGTTTCTCTTCTACTCCCCATTCTCTTAACAATTTAGTAAAAGCCTTAAAAGATTTATTTTTTAATCGGTAAAGGTATAGGAATAATTAATTCAACCCCCCCTTCTTAATTATTCTGAGGCCACTCGATCCAACACCTTTTGGCAACAAAAAGGGCTCACAAAAGATGAAAAAAATAAGGAAAATGCCCTTCTTACCAAAACCTGACCCAACCAAAACCTATCACACTCCTCTCTCACAGATATAAGACATCATCCACTTTATTTATATTATTATTTTCCAACAACATGAAATAAATTTAATTATTCTTGCAATTAATTAAAGCACTTAATCATGTATTCATGAAAATAACAGTGTTGCACCAACCATATTAAGATGATCCCTAATATAAACAAAGTGATCTTTAGACAAAGGCTTAATGAAGATATCAACCCATTGATGATTTGTGTCTACAAACTTTATGTCAAAAATACCATTTTGGACGTAATCACAAATGAAATGATATCTTATCTCAATATCCTTAACCTTTGAATGTTGTATGGAATTTGTGGACGAATTGATTGCACTAGTGTCATCACAGTATACTGGTACATTGTTCTCAAAACTAACGTAGTCTTCTAATTGATACTTTACCCATAACAGTTATGACCAACAACTTGCAAATACATATATTCAATTTTTTTTGTAGATAGAATAATGGAGTTCTACTTCTTACTTGCTCAATATATTAGACAATTTCCAATATAGTGGCATCCACGACTTGGGCTTTTTTGTTCAACTCTATCCCATGCATAGTCTGCTTCATAGTATCCTACCAACTTGAAATCTTGATTTTTCATATAGAACAAACTTTGGTTAATAGTGCCTACTAGATAACGTAAGATTCTCCTAACAACTTTGAAATGTGACTCTCGAGGATCAGACTGACTACCTGAAGGAATAAATAATTGTGCATTTTGAGTCTATTCACAATGATTTATGGGACGTTGTAGAAAGTGGAAATTATGTTCCATATGATGTTGAATTAAACAAGATCCCCAAAATCCAATGGATGGATGAGCAAAAATAGAGATTTATGCTTAAATTTGAAGCCCGTAATGCTTTACTATCGACTCTTTTTGAAGAAGAATACACAAAAGTCCATAGCTTCTGAATTGTTAAGCAAATATGGGACACATTGGCCATAACTTATTGTCGCAACGTGCCCTTCGCGGGCGAGCGAGGGCGAGGCTCTCGGGTGCGCTTTCCAAAGGAGGAAAGATGCGCGGAGTCGCCACCAACGTTTATTTGTGGAAAACGTCGAAAAAACCGAAGGAAACCGGTCGAAATGAAAATTCTAAGTTCGGGAGTTGTATTTACGTTTGAGGAAGGTATTAACACCTCTCACATTTGTCTCAAAGGACAACAGCCTATTTTTTAGAATTGTGGAAATTGTGTTACCTTAACTTTTATTTCTTTTTATTTTTTGAGGTCGACAAAAGCGGGGCTCTTGCTCCTACGTACCCTCCATCAAAGAGGAAATCAGACCTACGTAGTTCTTTCTTGAAGGTGAATCAAGCGATCCTTTTACTTGAAAGGTGATCACTTAAAGGTGTTGGGCCTTTAAAAATGATCCATTTAACTTGGTAAGAAAAAGCTGAGATAAAACTTTCAAATCCCCTTTTTTAGTGATTTTTTGGTGGACGAGCTTGACTTGGCGAATTGATTTTAGCCTTAGTTTCGCTTTAGTTATTAGTCAATTCAATTAAGAATGAGAAATCCCAAAGAGAAAACGTCCGATTGATTTTTCCGCTTCATTTTACTAAAAGATATTTTTTATTATTATATTATTATTTTACCTCTTTTTTTATTTCCAACGTGGTTACGGCACGACCGAACGGTCGGAATTCATTTTAACAGAAATTAACGAATACTACAATTCAAATGATCGGTGGAAATTTATTTTATTTTTAGATTAGGCGCGAAATGACTTAAATAAATGACTGAAGCACGTCAAAAGGGGGTATAGAAAGCGAATGAAAACGAGAATAAAAATATATGAAACAAAATGTGGACCACCACGGGTACATAGAATGAATTGAAAAGCTCGGTTTGAGGTACTTACCCGTTGAAGACTGAAGAAAACGAAGAACGAACGATGAATGTTGAAGAACGGTCGAGAATCTTCGCGTAATTACTCACGGAAACGTTACGGAAGCGCCTCGGCTTGGATTTTCTTCACGGAAATAATTTTCCTCAGCAATTTCGAGAGAATAAGAAGTGCCAAGAAGGCTGAACCCCTTCTCCCTTCACTCCTCCCCCTATTTATAGCAAAATAGGGGAGGAGCTTGCCACCCAGCTCGCCCAGGCGAGCAAGGTTGCTTCCTCCAGAAGCAACAGCCTTCAGGAGGAATAATCTAGAAGGCCCAAGTGGGCCTAATTGCTATTTGTACCCCCTTTTACTAAATGCACCCCCCTTCACCTTTTTTGGTAATTCTTTTTCCGTAACGTTACGAAACTTTACGAATTTCGTAACGATACTTATTTTCCTTCCGCAAGGTTACGAATCTTCACGGATTATGTATTTACTCTTTTTTATCTTTCGAAGAAGTTACGAAAACTCACGAATTGCGAAAAACACCTCCTTTCGATTTCTGTCACATTACGGAATTTTCACGGATCGCGTAAGCCTGCTTCCTTTCGATTTTCGGCACGTCTCGGGACTTCACATATTGTGCAACAAAGGGTGGCAAGTATCTCAAAGCGGCCAATCAAAGGTTGTATAATAATAATCCCCGGACGAAATTAGGGTATGACACTTATGAAGGGTTGTCATAGGTAAATAAGATCAAGTTGAGTCTCCTCACACCTAAGTATGAGTTATTTACTATAAAGGAAGGTGAAGACATACAATTTATGTTTGGATGCTTCCAAACCATATTATATGAATTAAGATCTTTAGGCAAAACTTTTGATAATTATGACCATATTGACAAAATTCTGAGAAGTTTGTCTAGAAAGTGGAGGCCACAAGTTACAACGTAGAGAGCTCTGAAGAATCTTCACACCATGTCACTTGAGGAACTTGTTGGAACTTTAAAAGTTCATGAACAAGAACTTCAACAAGACGAAGGAATCAAGAAGGGAAAGTCTCTAGCTCTCAATGCCCAAAAAGTCAAGAAAGTTCCATCATTCAAAGAATGTCTAAATCATCATCCTAAAGGTCGTCCAAAGCATTGAGTGTGGACAACTCTATTGATGAAAAATCTAAAGGTGCAAAATTTGATGAGGATGATGAGTTAGCATTCATCTTGAAGAAGATTTGAAAGATGTGGATGAACAAGAGTAGGTCCAGATGGAAGAACTCTTCCAAGAAAATGTTCAAAAAAAGATAGAGAAAATATCTTTGTAATATACTATGAGTGTAAGAAGCCTGAACATTTCAAGTCAAAGTGACCAGAATTGAATAAGCCTAAGGACAAACATAAGTATTACAAGTTAAAGGACAATAAAAGTCTCATGAGCACTTGGACGATACTACTGATGAAGAAGGAGAAGAGGAAGTCACCTATGTCTTATGGTTGATATAGCCTCTAAAGCATTAGAATCAAAACTAGATGAGGTAGATCTTGATGACACTGAATCATTAAAACAAACTTATCATGAACTACTTTCAAAATCATACATTCTTTCAAAAGCTTACAAAAACTTGCAAAAAGAATTTAAGAAACTATCCAAGGATCATACTAAACTTAACGAACTCCATCAATCTAAGGATATCGACTCTTTCATATAAACTACTTAAAATGGTGAAGCTTATGAAACCTTGAAAAAAAAAATATTTGTGTGGAAAATGAAAAAGTTTCCAAAGAATAAGATACTTTAATGAAATACATTCACATTTTAGAAGGTAAAATTAAAGTTCTACAAAAAGAAATAAAAGTGCTTAATGAACTTCAAGATCACCTTGTTGAAGAGAAGTATGATCTCTGGAAAGAATGTGCACAAGCTCACAAAGATTATGAGGACTTAAAGATAAGTAAACATGATCTTTGGATAGAATATGAAATCATAAAAAGTCTCTAAAAGTTTTAAATGAAAAGCTTTTAAGGAATTATTTCATAAAAGATCAACCTCAAGATGTTGTAAAACTTCATGAAGAGAAACCTTAGTCAAATTTGTTGGAGAAACTAAGTGCCTTGACAAACTGTTAAGGTATAACATAAGTCCTATGGAAATATTTGGTCATGGGTATAAAGGGAAAAAGTATGTTCATGATGGGGATATTGCTGTATGTTACTTTTGTGGAAAAGTTGGACCCATGGCGTCCAAATGCAAGGACTTACCTAAGAAGGGGGCGTCCAATGTGTTCAACACTAACAAGAAAGAACCTAAAAAGATTTGGGTACCTATGGATAAACTTATTCATGTTGTAGATGTCCTTGGAAGTCGAAAGGAAACACCTGTCATGGTACCTAGACAATGGCAACTTGCGGCACATGACAAGAGAAAGTTATATGTTTCAATGCTTGACCCCCTGTGCATGGTGGAATTGTAACTTTCAGAGGGAATAAAAAAGGACTGATAACTAGAGTAGGTAAGATAGGTATGCATCCTTATCCTCCCATTGATAATGTTCTGCTTGTTAAAGGACTAGAGGACAACCAGATGAACATAAGTCAATTATGTGACGGTGGATATGATGTTTCCCTTAACAAAGGTGAATGCATTGCATATAACAATGATGATTGCATTGCCTATAACAATGATGATTGCATACTTTTTACTGCAAATTGGTGAGCCATCAGATCAAAAATGTATTTTGCTTATTGTTTGTCAAAGAAGATCATTGGGTATGGCATAAAAAACTTGGTCATACAAGCCTTAGATTAATCTCAAAGTTGCAAAAGTACAACCTTGTAAAAGGTATACCAAGTATGTCATACAAAGGTGACTTACTTTGTGAAGCTTATCCAAAAAGGAAACAAGTTAAGAACTTTTTTTCCAGTAAAAACATTGTTTCTACCTCTTGGCCCTTAGAGTTGTTACACCTTGATATGTTTGGCCCAACAAAAACAGCCTCAGTGAATGGTAAAAGGTATGTATTTGTCATAGTGGACAATTAATCTAGATAGGTAATGTTCCTAGCCCACAAGGATGAGTCTTTTAAGGTATTCTTTAAATTCTGCTAAAAGGTTCAAAATGAAAAAAGTATGCATTACCTCAATTAGAAGTGACCATGGAAGAGAATTTGAAAATGAACATTTTCAGTTGTTCTGTGAAGAAAATTGTATTCTTTACAACTTCTCAATTCCAAGAACACCACAACAAAATGTTATATTTGAGGGGAAGAATAGACCATTACAAGAAATGGAAAAGATCATGCTTAATGATAATTCTACTCCTAAACACTTTTCAGTTGAAGTAATGAATACTGCCTATTATTTGCAAAAGAAAATTTACATTAGACTCATTTTGAGAAAGACTCCCTATAAATTCTGTAAAGGACGAAAACCCAACATATCATACTTCCATCCTTTTGGATGTCAATGTTTCATCTTAAGCACTAAGGACAACTTAGGAAAGTTTGATTAAAAGAATGATGATGGAATATCACTTGATACTCTAAAATATACAAGGCATATAAAATATATATAACTCTAAAACCTTAGTAGTTAAAGAAGCTATCCATGTAAGGTTTAATGACACCAAGCCTGATAAGGAATTATTGGAGCTAGAAGAGTCTTTTGCATATATAAGACTGGAAGATGGAATCAATAACACTGTATCATCTAGTCATAGCACAAAAGTTGCAGCATCTAATCCACCATTGGACAGACCTCAAGGAGAAGTAAGATAACCCATTAGACGAAGCAAAAGGAAGAATCATCCAGAGAGTCAAATCATTGGTGATCCCTCAGATAAAGTCCAAACAAGATCATCACTTAGGCTTCAAGGTCATACTGCATTGATATCGAAAATAGAGCCCAAGAACATAGAAGATGTTATGCAAGATGAAAATTGGGATAAGGCAATGTAGGAAGAGCTCGACCAGTTCCAAAAAAATAATGTATGGATGTTAGTTGAGGTACCCAAAGACAAGAAAGCAGTTAGAGTGAAGTGAGTATTCAGAAACAAACTAGACGAGGACAGTAAGGTTGTAAGGAATAAAGCAAGGTTAGTTGTTAAGGGTTACTCACAACATGAATGTATAAATTATAAGGAAATCTCTACTCTTGTAGCTCATCTAGAAGCAATATGCATTTTAATTTCATATGCTACTCATAGTAATATAAAGTTGTATCAAATGAATATAAAAGTGTATTTCTGAATGGACTCATCCAAGAGAAAGTTTATGTGGAACAACCTCCTAGGTGTGAGAGTGATATTTTTTCTCATCATGTTTTCAAACTTAACAAAGCTTTATATGGGCTAAAGCAAACTCCTCGAGCTTGGTGTGAAAAACTTAGTTCAATTTTATTAGAAAATGGCTTTGAAAGAGGAAAAGTAGACACAACCTTATTTCCCAAAAACTGTGGCTCCCAATTCATTCTAGTTCAACTATATGTTGATGATATTATATTTGGTGCTACTAATGAACCTCTATGTAAGGATTTTTGTAAGTTGATGTGGACTAAGTTCAAAATGAGTATGATGGGAGAATTGAAATTCATTCTTGGACTAAATATCAAGTAAACAAAGGCATATACATTCATCAGACCAAGTATGTGAAGGAACTTTTGAAGAAATTCAATAAGAATGATGCAAAAGAGATGAAAACTCAAATGCATCCAACCACATATCTTGAATTAGATGAGGAATCTAAGAAGGCGGACAGAACCCAATATAGAGCAATGATAGGGTCTCTCTAATATCTTACTATGCCTAGACTCGACATTATGTTCAATGTATGCCTATGTGCAACATTTCAGAAAGAACTAAGGGAAGTTCACGAACTACTGTTAAAAGAATATTTAGATATCTTATGAGAACTTCTAACCTTGGTCTATGCTTTAAGATATAAAAGGATTTCAAGTTAATAAGTTACTATGATGCTGACTATGCTAGTGACAAACTTGAAAGGAAAAGCACCAGTAGATGTTGTCACTTCATTAGTGGTAACTTAGTCACTTGGATATGCGAAAGGCAAAGCACTATTAAATTGTCCATTGCTAAGGCAGAATATATTTCAGCTACTAGTGCTTGTGCTCAATTTCTATGGATCAATAATCAATTAAAGGGCTACAAAATCTTTGAGAGTAACATTCCTATCTACTGTGATAACAAAATTGCTACTAGTCTTTCTAAAAATCCTACATTCCATTTAAGGGCAAGACATATAGAAATTAAAGATCACTTTATAAGAGATATGTTTAGAAAAGGATAGTGGATCTACAATTTGTAAACACTGAAAATCAGCTTGTTGATATATTTATAAAACCCTAACTGAAGAAAAAATGATTCAATTAAGGAATCAACTTGGAATGTACTTTATAAAGGAGTGATTTATTCTCTATATGTGCGTCCAATATAGTTTGTGTCTAGAGGACATATCGTCCAATGACTCTTAGTTATTAACATGTGCATCTCACATGAGTGTCCAACGTATGGAAGAGCGCATAACACCAACATCATGTTTATTAAGTTGAAACACAACATTTTGGGTAAGAGAATGTGTGTTGCCTCTACTGAGTCACTTCTCATGTAACAGGCCTCATCAATACTTTTCAAATGCCTTGAAAATGTTGGATCAAGTGGCCTCAGAATAATTAAGAAGGGGGGGTTGAATTAATTATTACTAGACCTTTACTAATTAAAAATTACCCTTCTTAGGCTTTTACTATGTTGTTAAGAAAATAAAGAATAGAAAAGAAACTTAACCAAAAGTAAAAGCAGGAATTAAAGTGCAAAGCGGAAATTAAAAGAGTAGGGAAGAAGAAGACAAACACACAAGAGTTTTATACTGGTTCGGCAACAACCCGTGCCTACATCCAGTCCCCAAGCGACCTGCGGTCCTTGAGATTTCTTTTCACCCTTGTAAAAATTCTTTTACAAGCAAAGATCCACAAGGGATGTACCCTCCCTTGTTCTCTTTGAACAATCTAGTGGATGTACCCTCCACTAGAACTGATCCACAAGAGATGTACCCTCTCTTGTTCTCAATCAACAACCCAAGTAGATGTACCCTCTACTTGTACCACAAAGGATGTACCCTCCAATGTGTTAAGACAAAGTTCTTAGGCGGTTAGTCCTTCGAAACTTTGTGAATGGGTAAACAAAAGAATTCTCAGGCGGTTAGTCCTTTGAAATCTTTTGTTTATGGGAAAGGGAAGAATCAAAAGAATTATCAGACTGTGTCGTTTTGAATTCTTTGACAAGGGAGAAGGGAGACACAAAAGAATTCAGACGGTTAGTCCTTTGTTCTTTTGGAAAAGGGAGAAGAAAGACACAAAAAGAATTCAGGCGGTTAGTCCTTGGCGAATTCTTTTTGGAAAAGAGAGAAGGGAATGAAAAAGATGAATAGCACAGTTTTCAAGGTTTGGAAAACCAGAAAACTTTTGAAGGCATTTGGTAGAAGGAGAAGAAGAAGGAGTTCAAAGAGATTCAGAAATCAATTGGGAAAAGTTTTAAAGGATGCTAAAGATATGGAAATGCAAATCAAAGTCTTGCTTTTATAGATTCTTCATGTCTGGTCAAGAGAACCATTAGAAGAGTTATAACCTTTAGAAAAACTTAAAAACTATTTGGAAAAGTTATAACTTTTAGAAAAACTTGAAAACTATTGGAAGAGTTACATCTTTTGATTTTGTTCAGAAACTATCACTGGTAATCGATTACCAAATCAGTGTAATCGATTACACAAAGCTTTTTTGTGAAAGGATGTGACTCTTCACAATTAAATTTGAATTTCAATGTTCAAACATACTGGTAATTGATTACCAAATACTTGTAATCGATTACAACATTTTGAAATTAATTGGAACGTTGTAAATTCAGTTTGAAAGTTTTTTGAAAACCATTTTGCTACTGGTAATCGATTACAATAATCTGGTAATCGATTACTAGAGAGTAAAAACTCTTTGGTAAAAGGTTTTGAGAAAAATTCATGTGCCACTCAGTTTTTGAAAAAACTTTTTAATACTTATCTTGATTGAGTCTTCTCTTGATTCTTGAATCTTGAATTTTGAGTCTTGAATCTTGATCTTAATTCTTGGAACTTGAAACTTGATTTAATCTTTGTTATCATGAAGTGTTCTTGACTTTTAAGCTTTTTGTCATCATCTTTGTTATCATCAAAACTCTTTGAATCAATCTTGATTCATCATGAAGCTTGCTTCTATAGAAAAATCAGCTAACAAATCTTCTCAAAATCAATCTCTCTCTAAATCTTTCACTTCTCAATTAAATTAAAGAAACCTTTCATCTCTTGCATTGTATCTCTCACTCTCTTCCTAAGTGCTAAACATAGACCCTAAACTCTAAAAGCTTTAAGCTTTCTCATCATGTCAAGTGGAAGAAAAGCCTCTAGTTTGAGCAAGCCATCCCAAAGATCGACACAACCATGGCACACACTGACAATGATCCTACCATTCATATCAAGCACTACTTCGATATTGGCTACTTAGAGAGCATCGGTTTGAATATGCATGAAACACTTCTATGTTGGGGTATAAGATGTTATTTCAACTTTCCTCAAACCATTCATCCATAGCTCATCATGATATTTTGGCATAATGCTGAGTTCTAAACCCTTAAACCATGATCTCCACTATTTTTAGAAAGAAGATCACTTTTTCCATGGAAATTATTGCCCAAGTTACTAGGTGTATGAGAGAAGAAAGCAAGTATCACAACAACTGAGAACAAAATTATACAGAACATGTTGCATGAGCACTGCTCAAGAACAACATTTCTAGAGTGAAGGACCAGAAGAAGGTGGTATATAATATATTGTGTGATCTAGCAAAGATATGGAAAAATATCTGTAACAAGAACATCTTGCACAATATAGGATCCAAGGATTCTATATCAAACTTGAAAAATTTTGTTCTTTTTCATCTTATGGAGAACATACCATATGATTGCCTCACACCATCTCCATCGACATCTTTCATACCACAAGGACGTTAGGTGGATTTGAAGACATCTACTATGCTGCATTGTTGAACACGCATTTTTTGGAGCAATGAGTTTATCAAATCTTCAATGATGAATTGGACGGTGAAACCAAAAATACAATTATGGTAAAAAGGTCAATGATAGCCAGAAAACAAAAACTTTAGTCCAATAAACATCAAAGCCATGAAGTTGGAGATCGACATTGGAGAAAGAGAAGTATCACAAGTGGATGAACAAGAGATTGCTAGAAGAAGACGAGAGCATATTGCAAATGTTCTAGTTGATGATGATGATGCTCTATCACAGTTTGGCATTTCCAATAGGGTGAACATGATCATAAAAGAATAAGCCAATAAAAAGTAGACAGGGATAGACTCAAAAGGATGATGAAAAGGAAGAAATGCTCAAAAAATAAAGGAGAACCAAGAAGAAACACAAGTCCATGTCTGTGTCCATTCCTCCCAGCAAGTGTCCAAATACTACTCCCCCAAAGAGTAGTCCAAAGAATCTATCTAAGAAGAAGAACACCAATCAGAGGCTAAGGTATTTAAGTGAAACAATGAAGAAAAGGCTCTTCAACTCCAAATGAACTGAAAAATAGAAGTTCAACAATAGATCCCTGCTGGTCAGAAAAAGCAAAAAGTCACTAAGGGGCCAACATCTACCAAAAAAAACCAGTTATCCCGTCCTTAGTGCCAAAGAAGACGAAGACACGGGCAACTCGGGAAAACAAATCAGTACTTGACAATGAAATTAGGCAACCCTCTCTTTCTAAAGAATCTCTAAGTGTTGATGTTTCCACCTCTTATGTCTCTCTTCAACGCCAGTGCCCATCATCAAAATTCAGTCAATGTTCACCCTTTTCTATTGACATTTCTAAGTTCAAGGACTCACGTCCAACACCAGCTTAGGTGGCTTCATCAAAACCTTATAGCTCTCTGCACCCACAAGTCATATATGTTGAAGAGAAGCTCAATGGCAAGTTTATTGTTGCATTAGTTAAAAGTAATGAACATATCTATTGCAAGCAGAATGACATAATCTACAAAGCTGAACAAGAACCCGCCCAAAGACAGTTTGTTATAGTGACTCCAACTCCATGGATGAGGTATGATTATAATCATGTTCCTTCTGCTGAGTTTAATGCCTTACTAGCTAATGCAATAGTCACCTTGGACACTCTTTCTTGGACGCGACCAGTGTATCCCAACCTAGTCTAGATGTAACCATGTTGGCTCCCTGATGGAACTCAATAGATTATGTGTCCCCTCCAAGGCAATGAATAAGTTGATAAAACCAAAGGAAAAAAGAAACACAAGGATGTTATGACATTTATTAGTTCAGACATTTCTTCTTTAAGAAACAACATGGATCCTTTTTAATGAAGTCAATATTATAAGGTTCAATGGGTAAAGAATATCCATTTATGAGCATCTATTACAAAATTTCTCCCTGTCAACCCTGCTAACATATGGTTATCTAATGATCAGTTGATTGAGCTAGACAGGCGTCTTTCTTAGATGTTCATTCCCAATCAAGCCATTACCTATCCTCCAAGGTTACACATCAGTAGAGCAATTGATATCAAGATGATCCTTGACAAAAGCTTTCCCAAGACTACCAGTCTGTGATTTAGGTAAGAAGAAAGGGTTCAAGCTTTGCTTCAACCAAGAAATGCCTTGTAGAGATCAGAAAGTAGAACTTGTGAACCATCCCCGTGATTGGAAGACCATTTTTTGAGGTAACTAGCTTGCATGCAAGCTAGATCAGTTTGATGCTAGGACTTTTTAGAATCAAATTATCTGGTTTGATACTTCCAAAGCCTCCACATATGGGTTTGATGGTCAAGAACTTGAAGACCACAAGGATTCCATCCAAGTGTTGTGTCCAACCAAGACGTATCACTTTGATGATGCATAAGTTTGTTTTGTGAAAGATAATTGATTACGTGATGCAAGTGTATGAAGATCTTAAATCAAAAAGGGAGAAATGGGAAAGAGCTATACAAGCTAAGCTTATTGCAAAAATAGCTAAGGAAAAAACTACCAAGGTCACCCAAGTACGTACTAATCTTGAAACTTCTGATGCCTTGCCAAAGGATGTCAAAAAAGTTGCTTCACAAGCTTCATCCAATGTTGCTAAGGCTGATTAAGGATTACACACTGAGCAAACCAGGTTAAACCTTCCAATGAGGCCACCTCATTACAAAAAAAGGATCATAATGCAGTTGTTGTTTTTCTCAGCAACTCAAGCAACACGAAGGATGTTGATCCCATAAGCTATGTTGCCCCCAATGTAGATGCTCTTTCAAAATACAAAGTTCAAGCCATGGTAACTCTAGCTATGCGGAAGCAAAGGGAAGAAACAAAGGAGTTGGTGACCCAAGCTATTATGAAGCAAAGAGAAGAGACAAAATAAAAGCTTCAAGCTTATGTTGAGCAAAAACATCTTAAGAATGAGCAATACAAGCTATCCATATAGCAAATAACCTTCTCTCAGTTCACTAACCTGTCATATATGCTTCTCCATAACCTTCAACAAGCTCAGATGAACATGCTTGGAGTTGTCATCCAACCACCACCACCTATTCAACTACATATGCTTCTTGTACCTATATTTGTTCCTACTTCTAAATGATCTTCTCCATCTACTCAATCATTGCCATCTCAGTCACCACCACCCACTCAAGAATGACAATATCATTTCTTTCTTTGAACCCTATATTTTTTTAATGACAAAATGAGGAAAATGTTAAAAGAAATTTTGATGTAAAGAAGCACTCTTAATAATACAAGTGGTTTAGTGCTCACATATGTTTTTATATGTTGTTATTTATATGTGTTTGGCATGTTTTACTTTGACATCATTATTTGCAACATGCATAAGGGTTTCTAGACTTAGGGGGAGTTTTTAAACAAACCTTTACAAGCATACATACATACATGCACACACACACACACACACACACACACACACACACACACACACACACACACACACACACACACACATATTTGCTCTAACACATAACTCATAATCTTGCATGAGCTTATTTCCTTGTATAAATCACATGATTATGTTTTATCTGAATCAAAATTTATATGGCTTGTCATCATCATAAAGGGGGAGATTGTTAAATCTGCATGGTCCATTTTTTCATAACTGGATGCTTCATCCACA
Organism: Glycine max; assembly: GCF_000004515.6. Lineage (NCBI taxonomy): Eukaryota > Viridiplantae > Streptophyta > Magnoliopsida > Fabales > Fabaceae > Glycine > Glycine max. The sequence goes on from NC_016089.4 coordinate 29,404,395, forward strand.
CCCTAAGTTTTGATGATTAGAAAGATATAAATAATTGATGGACTAATGATTTATTCTTTAGTAAACATGACTCATTATATATGAATACATATGGTAACAAACATCTATTATATGTTCTATATTAGTTATCGTTAATTCACTCACAGGATCTTGTTTTTATAAAGTTTTATATTTTGCGTCCAACACACTGTGATTAACAAGTGTCCAATTAGTTTTGAAGACCAGTGTATTTACATTGAGTCCTTTTATTCGCGTCCAATGAACTTATTCACTTGCACAAACTATTTTATATTAAGTATAAGTGGCATCCATTCCTATACTAGATTCATGTTAGCTAAAAGGAGAAGTGCACAAACTCATCTTTAGTAAATACATTATGCCTATCCTATTTTGAATTGTTAACATGTGATTTAGAGTAAGAAAGGACAAAATAGAAGAGAATAGAAAAAATATGAAAGAATATTCTTCCAAGTCATTAGTGTTGTAGAGGAAGGAGCACATGTTGTTGTTTGTACTCTTATTCCTTCTCTCTCCATAAGAATGCAACGCGTGGCAATGCCTCCAGCTGTGAGACAATGGTCATATCAAGTCAAGCACTAATCCCATAATGGATCTCTTCATTGAAGTCTATAAAAAGTGACTAAAGCTCTAATATTGAGAGCAAGAAAAACAAAGAGAAAAACGAGCAAGATATTTTGAAGTGATATTCCGGATAAGTTATTGGACAAGAATTTCATGTGCTCAAGCTAATTCTTTACTTAGCAAAGTGATTTGAATCTGTGATTCTTTTAAACATTTATTGTTTGTGAAATCTAGAAGTGACTTAGTGTTAAACAATACAAGGGTATTCATAGTGTTAAACATTTGTTGTTTGTGAAATTCAAAAATGGCCTAGAGAATACTATTGTAGTCGAGAGTGTTAGGATAAAATACTTTTTGTAATCAAGTTTTGATTAGTGGAACCCTTTATTAGTTTGTAAAGGAGAGTTGAATGTAACTATATTTAAGCAAACCAGTATAAACCTAAGTGTTTCTACCTTTTGACACATTTGTCACACAAGTATGCACTTGAAAAGCTTTGTGAAAACTTTGTTTATTAGCATTAGACAAGAGTCCTCGTTTTGTTTTGAATAAGTTGTTTTTGCGCTCATTGGACAATACTCCCCTAATCCAATATTTCAACATATATGTTTGTGAAAATCAAATCCTTTGCAAAAAAAAAATCTTTAAGTTTTATCTAACATACTATTTAAATCCCCTTCTAGTGTGATATTTGTTATTTCACTTGCTACACATGTTGTAGGCAGAACTTGTGTAACCCCAAAATTCGACCCAATAAGTAGACACCTAAGTGAGTTGGTTAAGATTTAATTATTTCGAATAAGAAAAGATGAGTCTTGATTAATTGCATGTGATTAATAAAGTAATTGAATAATTAAGGAAAAGAATGGGAAATAGAGAAAATTAGTATATTCTTAATAAGGGTTAAGTAGAAAAGTATACAAAAATCAATTATGTGAATATACGTGTAATTATTCTCGTGAAAGTATTTTTCCTGTAATTATATACCTGCGTTTCTTGGTGTAAGTGAATTGCCTGTAGGGAGTGGTTTAATTAATAATCACAATGTCAGATTATATAATTGTTTGTGATTGAATTGATCATGGATTGTGATTTGATTAGACATCAAAGTGTTAATTTATTTATTCTTTTGTAAGTGGAGTGTTTTCTCGAGAATTAGGTTCCTTGTGATTAATTGTTAGTAAGTGCTGCCTAAATGTTTTTTTCTGTGGGGGGTATTTTGTTATGATTTAATCCTTTTAAGAAAAATAATAAATAATTGATTATTGGAATTTATTTAATGTCTCAAGTACTGAGTTTTATAAAAATTTATTTAATTAGATTTAATTATTAAAGTTAGTAAAAAAATATTTTCGCACACAAGAAAAATATATTTTCATAGTGCATGGTTACATTGGGTGAATTAATTACATTGTGTAAATCCCTTTTTCTGCAATCATTGCAAATCTCCACTCACCAATAAGGGAGAAAGGACTGACCATGCATGCCAACACTTTCCCCCATTCACCTCTTTGTACACTCAAACACTTAACCCCTTCCCCTACACTCTAACCCAGTCGCTTCTTTTCTTTCTCTTCAATCTTTGAACACACAAAAAAATGCTCTCTTCTCTCACTTCTCTTCAGCTGAACCAAGACAAAGAAAAAAAGCTAAATACTCTCCTCTCCATCTCTCTCAATTTTTGTGGACACTACAAGAGCCAAGGGTGATCACACTAAAATTTTTAGCACAAGTCCTTGTTGTGATTGCAAGGCCAAGAGCTTGCACCCTAATCCTCTCTCCATTTTCGTGTGAAATGAACCTTGTGGTAATGGGGGATTTGTGAGTTGAACTCAGCCCCCATGGTTGCCTTTGGGTGGAGGCAACCATGGTGTATTGGTCCTCCATGGCATTGCATGCATCAAAAGTTGCTTTCTTTAAGTTGTTTTTCTCACTGTTTTGAAAAATTGAGATATTTTCACTTGCATGCATGCATTCTCTTATTATTTTTGACCATTTTGTGCTTTGGAAGATCTCCTAGTACAAAGGATACTTTGTCCAATTTTTGTTACATTTTAAAAAGCAAGTTTAGATTTTCGAAATTAGGCTATGAGAATGGAGAGGTTGGTCGGAAGGTTTTATCCTTTGGACCAGTCTTAGAGTTTCAAGCCTAGAATAAAATCTAATTGTTATATTTTCATGAAACTTGTCTTGTTTTTCTCTATCACAATTTGCAACAATGTTTGTGTTGAAGCCCTTGAGAGATAAGGTCATTTTGAGGCCCATATGTGACATGCAAGGTGACTATCTTGTTGTGCAAGGAGTGCCTGACACTGCTCGTTTTTTTGTAACTTTTGGCTTCTTTGGTTATCATCTGAACAAAAGGTTTACTTTTTATAAAACTAGAGAAAAAATTATTTTTGTCCATGTAAATTTTAAAAAATAAATTTCATCTTCATTTTCTAAAGGTTCAAGTGAAACAACGTTGCTGCAAGAAAGACAATTTTTAGGTCTGGGAAAAATGACAAAAAGAAGGCTTTACTAGGAACAACTTAGGATAAATTTTTGTGTAATTTTTACCTTTATGAAAATAGAATTATGTTAAATTCACAATGTAAAAGGTAAAAGTCTTTTTGGTTTTGGGAAGAGGTATAAATTAACCAATCTGTGAACTATGTCTAAACTAGAGTACTCTCTGTCTCATTGCCTCGAAGAATTTTTATGTTTTTTGTAGAGTTTTAATGGTGGTGTACTTTACCTTGTTGGAAAGATAATACATTTTCCTTCAAGTCTATATAAAAGGTTTTTAATAATAAAATTCTTTGCAATGTCTTACAGAGGCTTGAATCTTCCTATTTTCTAAAAGCTAAGGTTTTAATGCATGTTACTAGAATGTATTGAATTGTTTAAATTTTGACTAAGTACGAATGATTTGCCTTGTTACTTATGTCTAAGTTTTGTGTGATGATTTGATGATTTCCATGTGAGTTATAATATGTTTGTATACAATTGAAAGACCTTGGAAGTGTGAATCCCGGGCAACTATAACTATGGAATGTGATGTTTTAATTGAAGATTGGGAGTTGTGACCTCAGACACTATTTCATGTGACATTTTGTGTGACCCGGTTATCTTGTAACCGGGGGCGGTAATGATTTGTGTATTAGGACCTATGTGTGGTAGTTATAGGGACATGAGCACAAGTCTTGGTGTCGACTAGGACCTTATTTTAGTGGGCACAATGTGTCTTGAAAGATGTGTGCTTTTATTTGAATGACGCAAGAACTTGGGCATAAGTCCCAATGTGGACTAGAACCTTGTTCTAGTGGACATTGTGTGTGACGAACGACATACAATGTTTTGTGTTAACTCGTAAGGACTTAAACATAAGTACCAATGTGACTAGGATGTTTTCTCCGATAGAGTAATGTGCTTGAGAGATGTGCAAGACATTGACTTGTGGTGGAATGCAGAGAACTCCTTCAAGAGAATTGTGTGTGGAAAACGTGCTAGAAGTTGTGAGGAGTGGATGGGATCCCTATTTTGGTTAAGTTCAAATGATTATCGAACTTGGTTCGCCTTCGACGTCATTTTGTACCTGTGTAGTCATACCCCACAACGGCGATAAAGTAAATACTTAGGAGAAGTGGTAAGAAGTTAGTCCTCAAAGTTTGGGATGGCCTTATAGAGTGGTACCTGAGGTATGCTCGCTGACTTACTATTTCTTGGGGATGTGGTGCGAAGTTTGTGGTTGTGTTTTCCATGAAGCCAACTTGACAATCCCGACAAATGCAAGGCTTAACCGATCAGTGAAAGCCTGCCATTAAACTGTGGTGAAGGTATACTCCCGGTAGTCATCCAAATTAAAATGTTGTAAGACCATTGAGTTTTGGGAGTTCCAGTGGTAGCTAGCCAATGTGATGTATATGTTGAGTTAGTGAAAAAGTGACGCCTTAAGATGTGTGTGAGCTCCTGTAGATAACCACATCGCAATGGTTGCTAGTCTTATGTGTTTTGACTTATGTTTAGGTCTTTTTGTGTTTTGGATTGCCGAAAGACTCACCCCTTACATTTTTATTTTAGGGTCAGATGGTAGCATCCATGGAAATCATAAAGATTTATTCTTCACCATTTTTGTCGTCTTCTTCAAATGCATCAAAGCATGTAGCAATAGTGACAACGGTTGGTGGGGAGTTGCCCTATTTTGAGGAGAACCCCGATGAGGATATGTTGAATGTTTCCTCACAAAAGTCTCAATGTTAGGGATCTTCTAAACTACTGACCTTTTGCTTCACCCTTTTTGCATATAGTTTCTTCCCTAGGTTTAGGATAGTGATGAATGTTATGGAACTGGGTGTTTTCCTTTCTTTTGCATATGTATGGGTAGACCTAGGTTCCAAATATATTGTTGGTACTTGCAATCATCATCTTTTTATTATGTGTAATTTAGGGCATATCCACACTCTAATGTATTTTGTTTTCAAACTCACTAAGTATTGTAATGAATCATCCTTCATATATATATATATATATATATATATATATATATATATATATATATATATATATATATATATTAGTAGTTTAACTTTATAGCAGTTCTCTTTCTCTTCATTCAAAAAGCGTATGGTTTATAATTGGAATGCATATGTTTTTACAAAACGATTTATATTTTTCATCACAACTTGTATGTATAAAGGAATAAAAAGAAAAAAGAAGTTTACTCATGTTTTTTTAAAAGTAAAATGTTTCCGCAATTGAATTAATTAATACATAAAAAAATCAATTTACAAAATGGAAAAAGTGCATATTTATTTATAATAGATTTTAGGGTGTTACAACTTGCTCTAAGCAAAAGTGATTTGACCATTGTTGAAGTATGGCTTAAAGAAGATAAGAAGAGAGGTTTATCAACATGGATTGGATGCGCATTTACTGCTCACATTAATGCACCAATGGATACCTCTTCAAATGCAAGCTAACACGAAGAACATAAGACCATTTAGAGACAAGACCCACCTTATGAAGAAAGGGTATAAATACAAGAAGCTTTGAAGAATTGAAGTGACAAACTTGCAAGCCATATTTGAAATATTTCTTTCCCTCTCTGCTTTAAGCTTATTTTGTAATTGTTTAAGTTGTAAGACTCTCGAAACACCTTGTAAATCCTGAGAAAAAAAAGATTAAGTGCTTAATTTGTATATCTGTCTATAAGACATTAAGGCTAGTTTATGTGCAAACAAACATCAACAACTCTACTAATTTGTTAGAGCCAGAAATGGCTTAATAGTCAAAGAATACTTAGGTTTTTAAAGCTTGAGTAAGCTTTGTTGTAAGATCCAAAAGTGGTTGTGAAGAATACTAGGTAGTGGAACTTGGTGGATTATGAAGAATTGAATGTATTCTTAGTGGTAGAAACGAACCAATATAAAACTTTTTGTGTATGATTTGTTTATCATATATTATTTAATTGACTAAGAGTTTGAATTTGGTTTTGTTATTATAAAAGTGTTTTACATAATTGGTCCATTGTTGTCTGACTATGTTTGCTTTCTTTAAGTTGTATAAGATGATAGTGTGCCTAATAAAAAAACTTGCAAATTTTTTTAAATAACAATTCAACTCTCATTATTATGATATTTTTCTTTACAATTTATTACAAAAAAAAAATGCTTCATGTAATATTATAGGAATTATATTTTTTTATCATAATATCATATTTATAAAGAATGTTATAATTATTATTAAATATATTGTTGTAATAAAAATATTCCACAAAATTAAATAAATCAGTCACCATATTCAATAAAACCAAAATAATATATAATTATTGATTTAATTGATTGATTTGATGAGAATCATTATGATATAAAATGTTGGAATAACCAAGAATATAAAAGGGGGTGTAATAAATTCCTTTGAAAACATTACCGCTTAATTTCTTAATTCAATTAAAATCAATAACCCTTTATAAATCAACATTTTCTCAAAAAACTTGTAGAAGTAAGATCAACAACAAATAAAATCAATATATTTGAAAACCTTAGAAAACAAAGTTTTTATGGCCCTTTCACATCAAAAGAAGGATTAGGAGTTGAAATCCTATCAACTCACACAAACCCTTGAATCCTTGATAACCCTAATCAAGGTCAGAACCTATAAAGAATTCATAATTAAATTGAATACACCTTGATGTGCAAATCACAACATCTTCAAGTTCTTCCTTTGATTATCAAACCATGATGAAGAATGAATGAATCTTGATCAACATAAATCTCTTATTGAAATGCATAGTGGTTCCCTTAGATGACTTTCAAAAAGTATTTTCCAAAAGATAAAATCAAATCAAGAGTCAGTAATGAGAAAGAACATGTGAGTGTATTTATAATTTTAACAGATAAAATTATTTTAATCAATTAACAAATGTGGCCATCAACTTATTCATTCAAATCTCTCTTTTCTTCATTTTTCTAGAAACGTGGTAATCAATTATAGATAGTGGTAATCAATTATCTCGTTTCGTAGAGAGCTCCTAAAGTTGTTAGGCGCAATCTAATCGATTACTAAATGTGGTAATCGATTATCTTGAGTCTCAAAGACTTTTATATACTAAAACTAACTTAGATAATCGATTACTAAACATGTAGTCGATTAATTTGATAATTCTTGCCAAATTTCAAGAGAAGTGAGTTTTGTTGCTTATTCTAACACTTTATATTTGATTACTAAATAAATATTAAAAATACCACAAGAGAAGTGAGTTTTGTTGCTTGCCAAATTTCAATCTCTTTGATTCAACATAAAGAGTAAAAATCATTTATAATAATTTTAGATAATTGTGTTTTACAATAAAATAAATATTAAAAAAACATTTCCTCTTAAAAATAAAGAATAAAAACCACAAAATAAATATAAAACTTATGAGTTAAGTTTTTTCAATTAATTAAAAGAAATACTTTTATAATTTAATATTATAATTAATATTGCGTGTATCCTAAGCAATAAACAAGTTAATTGTTTTACGAGGGATGAATTAACTTTTTTTATTTGTATATAATTATATATAAATAAAGTTATATAACCATTTTAAAAATATTTGATGTATGATCATATTGGAAGAAATTAGTTATCAATAATAAGATTTTATAATCATAAAAAAAAAAATTTGTCCTAGATTAGAGATTAGAGTGCCCCAACATGCTAGGTTAGAGACTAATTTCACTTGCGATGCATGACTGTTGTTGGATAAAGCTAGCAAAATGATCCTACATTGTTTGGAAGGCCAAGCTTGACCAATTGACCTGCTAGGCGAGGTTGAGTTGGACTAAAAGTGTTGAGTAAATAGAATTGGGCATATTTGGACCAAATTGATAGGCTTGTTGGACTAGATTGGACTCAAGAAACACAGTTCTCAATTCAACTGAGTTTAATTTAGCCCGATATTTTTTAATTTATTTATATTTTGAATTAATATAAATTTAGACTAAAATAGTAAAATGGGTCAATATGGATTGGCTTGACGGGCCACTAGACCTTGTTGGACTTCAAAAAATAAGATCATATAACATATGAACTAACTAGACCTAAACCATTTTTCATGCTTGATCCAATGGATTTAGCCAAACTGACCCACCCATTTTGCTAACTCTATCGATGGGCTAAAAGATTTTGTATATAATGAAAATTAAATATGAATTTTTCCACTAAATGTGTTCCCTACATGTGGCTTGACCCCAGGAAGACCTTAATAATAACTCTTTGGTTCAACTATTTTCAAATTCAAAAAACATTTATAATAATTTAATATTTAAAACTACAAGACGTTGGTTATAACAAATTTTAAATAAATAATAACAATAATAATAATAATAAATTGATAATGATAATGGATTGATGTCTAATACATAAGTTAGTTTTTGGTGTATATTATAATTATACATAAAGGAAATAAAGTATTTTGGTGTATATTTTTATATTTATTTTATTCTTATATCTAATTTCATAAGTTAGTATTTTATCCCTATTTCCTCGTAACTTAACCTAAAAGCATAAAACCCTTTTGTGTTTGCGCCGCTCTCAAGCCTCAGACTCGCGACTCACCACCACTGCTCAGACTGCTCGCCGGCCTCTAATTTATCAAAGCTTCTGCGCCTCCCACGTTATTTTCAATACTCTCTTGGGTATAGTAATTCAAATTTATTTAAATGAAATTGATGAATTGCTCTAACCGTTAGGGTTTCAACCTTCAACTCACCGCCGCATAGCGAAGCAACACAATTTTGCAGTTATATATCGCAAAGCCGTTTCTTTTTCACGATAATCTAATTTGTTTCTGTAACGTTTTAGGGTTCGCATAGTGAGATGGGGAAGAAGGCGAAGAAAGCTATGAATAATTTGAAAAGGGCTTCCTTTAATAATAAGCCATCTGAGGGTGCTGATTTCTTGGTACGTCAATGAATGTTGATATCATGTGCTCTCAGTTTTCAATTTTCTTTTCTTTTTGTGTGCAATTTGTGTGCTTAATGTTGTTGCTCCATTGGTGAAGCCCTTGGAAGGTGGTCCTGCTCGTAAGCTCGCCGCCTCCCAGCAGAAGCCGCCGGAGAACACCGCCACGGTTTTGTATGTCGGTCGGATTCCGCATGGATTCTATGAGAAGGAGATGGAAGGTGCATTTTTGGCTTTTGTTGTTGTTGTTGTTGTTCAGATTTTATTACATGATTTTTGTGGACTGTTTTTGTGTTTATCACTGCTTTTTTTTTTTTTAGGTTATTTTGGGCAATTTGGAACCATCAAGAGGTTGAGAATCGCAAGGAATAAAAAGGTTTGTTGCATGCTTGTTTACTTGTTTCCTTTGCTTGTGTTTGTTGTTGTTTACATAAATTGATGATGATTTGTGGTAATCCTTGGTTACTCTAGTTTATCTACTCATGTATAGTTGATGGTACTTATGAATTCAGTGGTTTTTTTTTTGTCGAATGTTTCATTCTGGTGTGTATGTGCATATGGGTGTATAATGTGTATCAGGGGAAAGAATGCACTCACGAGTGGATAGTGTGATTAACTTCTTTTTATCTTTTATCCAAGGATGGTTGTGTGGTCAAAATTTATTTTTCTTGTCTCATGCTTTGTTTAGGTGTGTCTTCTTAATTTAAGGAAATTTTTAAATGCAAATGCAAAACCTTCAAGCATATAATAGTTGTGAGTTCCTTGTCTTCAGCACTCACTTCATGGAAGATAAAGCGCATCTGAATCAATATTTTAATAATTTTTTGTATTTTGCTCTTAGCATTTGGAAGAAAGTATGTGTTTTGAGCCATCAAGTTATTTGTTTCTTTAAATACTTTGATTCAGCAGTATTTATTTGTTATTGAATTACCATTGCAGTGATGATTGATATTTGTTTTAGTTGATTGATACTGACCATATGTGTTTCTTGATGTTTAACAGTCTGGAAAATCAAGACATTTTGGTTTCATAGAATTTGAATCTCCTGAGGTAGTAGTTGTTTCAGCTGACTGATCAATGTATTGTGACTTTTGGCTACTATTACCTCGTTCTAATATAATGCTTTGATTTATAGGTAGCAAAAATTGTGGCTGATACTATGCATAATTATCTCCTTTTTGAACACCTTCTCCAAGTTTATGTAATACCTCCAGAGCATGTTCATCCAAGAATGTAAGTTATTCATAAATTTTTTCCATATCTATCTTCTTTTAAGGATTCATTACATGGTTTTCTTAATCCTAGGCTGTTAGTGTCTAACTGTCTATTCTCTTTTCATCTCCTTTCTTTACTTTTGTACGAAAAAGAAAGATATTTACTGAGAGTCTAGAAGAAAACACTATGGGACAATCAGGAATTCCCACGAATTATTTTGGGGTGGGGCATTGGCTAGACTCAAAGATAATTTAGCACACTATAGGTTTCCAATCCCTCTGTATAACAGATAGAATTTTATTATCAGTTCTGTTCCATAGAACTTCTATCAAGTTCTTATATTATATGCCCATTAGTTTGGTGACACTTTTGTTCAAGATGATTGTAGGCAAGATTATTATTCTGACCCCCACCCCAGCAACGAAAGAAAGTAGACCTCAAAAAATGCTATGAGCAGAAACCCAAATAGTAGCTAGGAAAATTATCATATCTCAACATGTGCAATTAAAAAGCCTAGCATTCCTTTTTAACCAAATAATCCCACTTGCCTGAAAAATGAGCAGGAATCCTGATCCTGTAAAATTTCATATTATGTGTCTTGATTAAAGGTTAAACTAAGAATTAGTTTCGTGCATTTGAATATCACCACGAGTATCAAATGAATATGTGATGTGGCATTTTTCTTTATAGATGGAGAGGATTCAATTACCATTACAAGCCATTGGATTCAGTCCAAATTGAACGGAAGCGTCATGACAAGGTATCTAGATCAATGGATAAGAAAGTATATCTTCTGGATATTGTCAGCCTGATTCTCAGTATAATGTTCCGTTCATTGATGTTGTGATTACAGGAAAGAACATTGAAAGAGCACCAGAAGTTGGTGGATAAGGTTCTGAAACATGACCAAAAACGACGTAAAAGGATAGAGGCTGCTGGCATTGATTATGAATGCCCTGAGATTGTGAGACTCTTGCTTTTATCAATCTGTATTTTTTCATAAAATTAGAAAGTCTGCATCTTGACTTTTGTTCTCAATCTGCGGTTTGGTTGCTCATTCTGAAATATATAATTGCTGTTGCAGGTGGGCAACATCCAACCTGCACCAAAGAAAATAAAGTTTGAAGACTGAGGGGTTTGACCACATTGAGCTCATTGAGTATACCTTGAAATTATATTGTGATGAGAGCCATGTTGAGAACTATCCGGCACTGAAGAAGTGAAATGGTTATTGTTTGAGGAAAAAACAAAATACACGTGAGAAGTGAAATGGTTATTGTTTGAGGAAAAAACAAAATACACGTGAGAAGTAAAATGGTTATTATTCAAGGGAAAGTTGAGTTTGTTTTGTATTTTTTGACCATCAGAATATAGACTCGGACGCTGGTTGACGTGGGAGAGTGGATTAGTTCTCCCATGGGAGTTATTTTGTCCCATTGAATATATTCATATTTAGTTTAATGGTCAAGATTTTTTCTCTTTCTTTTTCTTTTTCTTTTTCCCATTCTACCCATTCTTCACCCATTCTTAATCACTGTGGGTGGCAGTGGTGCTCTCCCTTCATCTCCTTCCTCCACCTTGTTCCCTCTTCTCCCACGCACTAGGCAATTTCAAACCATCAACATCAGATTCAAGTGTCATTTGTTCATCACCATAACAAATACAAGTGAAATAATAATTATAAAACAGAATAGAAAAGTGCTTGGGTGAGCCACAATTTGGCTAGGTGCACCCCTACAGACCAAGCTTCCCATGTACAGAGGATGTTAGGACCAACATTAGGGAAATCAATGAAGAAAAGATAGAAGGAAACAGTAAAACTCGCAAGAATAAAGGGATCAATTCTCTCGCCTCTCATCGCCACCTGTTTGTTGTTGGGAGTGATTTTTTGTGGTGCCACCCTTTGTTTTCTCTACTTTCCTTCTCTCCTTGGCATCACCTTCCTTCCTTTAGTGCTCGATCTCTGACTAGAAATTGTCGTGATTACAGTAGCATAACTTCCTCTCTCTTCATCGCACCTTGTATTTGAGTGCTCCCCTCTCGCACATGTTGCTAACACCATAGGAGGCGAGTCTCTGCCTGCATCTCTTCCATTCCATTACAAGCATTGGTACTCAATAGTGGTGGCAATGCCGCATCAGCCTTTGAAATTAGGGCAAAGAGAGAAAGGAAAGAGGGGTAGAAAGGGAAAAACAAACAAACTAAAAAGAGAAAAAAATCCTGGCAATTAAATTCGATATGAATATATCTAACTCGTACCCGTACTTGTTTTTGTTTTGTATTGTGAATGCACGCCCCAATGCAAGGAAATGTGTTTTTGTTATAGGTATTTTTTGTAAAAAGGTTAAATCAAAGTAGGAGGTACCTAGCAAAAAGGGAATGTATTTAACAATTCCCAAATTGTAACCCAAATTTGCAAGTGACCCGGCCCAGTCTAAACCTTGACCCTTGTGAACAGCCTAAAACAAATTTAATACCTATGAACTTTTGGTTAACTGAAATACAAGTGTTTTTTTTTTAATCTAGAGTTGAAGCCTTTATGGGAGGTTTATAATAATTTACTATCCTTTTCAATTACCAAGAAGTGTGGGGGAGAGAGAAAGACAGTTTTTTTTTTTTTTTTTGCTATAATATGTAAAATAATCAACGAATGATTGAACCAATCAAATTTATAAAATTGTCACTCTTACCCACTTTTTACACCACTCCCATGTTTAGTAATTATTTTATGAATTTTCACCATAATGGGGAAAATGTAAAAAGCGTATTACAATGAATGTAAGAATATAAATGCACTTTTTTTTAAAAAGATGGAATAACATCGATTGACAATTGACTTGAACTTGATGGGGGCAATAAACATTGAGGCGAGCTTTGATTTTCTCTCTTCAATAAAGGAATTGGCATGTTCTTAGAGAGCTTGTAAATCTTTCATGGACTAAGCACAATCCAAGATTAGACCAAAGGCTTATGGCGATGATAGTGGATTTTTCACCCAAGTAATACAAAAAAATAAATAATTATCTAAATAATACAACTCAAAAATTATTTATATCACAATGATAAAAAACATTATTTATGGTGAGAAATTAGTCCCTCCAAACTTATTTGTCACCTACAATTTTTTTTTCTAAATCACCTTACGGAATCGATTTCCTAGAAAAAAATTCATAAGGTGTCTTTTAACTCAGAATATGAATTGATTTTTTTTGTTTTTATTTCTTTTGTTATTTATTTTTAGTTTTTTTTTAAATTGTTTTCTATATTTTTCTTACAATTTTTTTTTAAAAATTAACTTTTTTTGTTTTATTTTGTTTTATATATGTTAATTTATAAAAAATTAGTTTGTCTAAAATAGTATTTAAGAAAATGCATATATTTAAATACTTAATGTAAATACAATTTAGTTAAATATTTATAAAAAAATATAATTTTATTTGATTTATATTGTATTTAAATTTAGTTAAATATTTTCCTTGTTATGATTTATAACTATCATATGGAAAAAAATTAAAAAAAACATTTTAAGTTTTCCTTGTTATGATTTACATCATATTTTTTTTTATTAATTTTGTTACTTATTTAATATATTTTTTAAGAAAAATGCATATATTTTTAAGTGATCATATATTTTCTTATTTATTAATTTTATTTTTTTAGTTAGAAAATTAAATGAGAAAAAGAAGATAAAAAATATAGCAACAAGTTAATTGAACTAAAATATTTAAATTTGAAACAATACAATTTTTTTAAAAAAATACAAAGAATATGACATAAATTCAACATTGTTGGCTTAAGTCTACACGGTGGGAGTAATTTTTCTTTGAATGACCTGGGATGCAATACACAAAACATCGCTTTGTTTGATTCGATTCTTAGATATCCATTATGGTGTGGATACGAGAGGAGACAAGACAACCATTAAAATTTCTTTTCTTGTATGGATTGGGGTAGATTATTAGCTCGTGACACGGTGGTCAATACTTCTCCAAAAAAAATTCTCGGTATATATTAGAGACACTTTCCAACGTATACACAAGATGCATGTAGTTCTTATACTCATGGTGAGCCATGCTTACAAGCAGCAACAACATGAGAGCAAGGCATGTTCAATTTCTAGAATTTGTCACAGTCACACCACCTTTCTCCAACCTGATCGTGAAATCTCTAGCGGGTCAAACCTCTCTTGAGTTTATTTTATGAATTATCATTTAAGTTCAATCGCAATGTAAATTGGAATTACTGCTATTATTAAAAAAACATTGTGATTGAACTTCAATGATAAACCATAAAATAAAATAAGATTACACATAAAATTCCTAAAACATACATAATCATTAATATAAAAAACAAACATAAACGATAAAGCCATTACTCAAACACACTTCATTATGTGTTGGATGCACATAATAAATACTTCTTGACAAGAGGTCAATTTTCCGGAAACACCTAGGTCAAATATTAACAACATATGGGCATACAATGCAAATTTGTGAATACCAAAATTATTGGTAACCTAAAATGCAAAAACATTACCTTGACAACATTGTGCAGTGTAATATTCAAATAACATTTGGAGTGAGGAGGAAAGGGAAAAAACACAACAGCCTATAGAGTATACCATTCCGTTCAACAAAAAGATAAACTTTATACAACATAAAAAGTAAGAAATTAACAACAAGAGTAAGAAACTTACCTATTGTAGAACTAAGATAGAACCAATATTGGCCAAAATCTTGATCTTCTATGATTGTCGATCGCAAAGTGGCATCAATAGTCCCTTTAGGATTCTGAAATCAAAACTCTCATGAATGAATATCCCATAAATAGCAATGTAATCTTTATAAACCGAATTAAACTTGACTACCTTGAGTGTAACTCTTATGTCGCCATAACCGTTCGGGGTACAACTTTTGACAATGACGATTGTTAAAGGTACACGACTAAAAGTATAATCAGTGGACCCTAACGGTGTCCTGTGAGATGTGTTATCAGCATTTTCCAATCCTACAATTATACGAATTCAACAATCAATTGAATGTTTAGGTGTATCAATACCATAAATGTTTTACGGTAGCTGACCTTGTAATTGAACAAAATCTAAAACATATAACCATGGATTCCTATTAAATTCACGTTTGGTTACTTGGTGGGCATGCATTATGAGTTATTGAGCAGGGAATGGCTCCTTAGATTGTTGATTTGTCATGATAACTTGTACGACCCTTGCGGGACTAGGAATGAGTGTTGTTGAATTGGAGGATGACAAATTTGGGTTAGAAGGGTGAACAAAGGATGAAAGGTTTGAGTCATCAATGTTGAGAAACTCCCATGGATTATTGTCCATGATGAATGAGACTTTGTGAAAAAATAATTGGTTAGAAGACGATGATGATAGGGTGAATATCAGACAAAGGTGTTGAGTTGCATTTAACCCCCTATTGCTATATATATTAGGTGATGTATTGTTTTCACATGAGTTATACCAATGACTGAGATCTCACCGACAATATAAATGGTTTAGATTGAGTCTTAATTAATTACGTTTGATTTGCGTTATTTGAAAAAAATAATGTTTAGTCAAACCGCCTTATAGAAAACATTGTGCAGTCACATCGAGCCTGAGTTTACAAAAGAGTCTGGCTTACCAAATGGGAAACTCGGTTCCTTTAGTGAGGACGAAGATGAAGTTCTACACAATCAATCCCAGGAGGAAGATGATGAGGAAGAAGCTGAGACTGTTCCACCAATCACAACCGTACCACCATACTACATAACACCACACATGCAAAATTTTGAATAATATACTTTTCAAGATTTTGAATATGCTCATAGCTTGGATCGCAAAGAAGTCCAACATCCGATGGGGACTCTCTTTGAAGGGATGAATTTTCTTACAAAACAAGAAGTACAACATGTTTTGCAGCAGTATCATGTGAGCAAATGAGCTAACTATAAGACACAACTATCAAACCTAACAAAACTAATTGTCATTTGTGATGAAGGGAGTTGTGCTTGAAGGTGCAAGACATCATACATCCTTGCAAGTAAGCAGTGAGAAATAAGAAAACTCCGTGAATCCCATACATGTTCAAATCCATCAATCTCACAAGATCATGCAAAGCTGTCGTATTTGCTCATCAGTAAAAGTATCCACAACTTGATTGAAAATGATTCATCAACTTCGGTGTCAGCCTTGATAGTACACATCAAAAGCACAGAAGGATACACCACCACATACCACAAAGCATGGTTGACAAAGCAAAAGGCTATTGAAAACATCTACGACAACTATGAAAGGTCGTACCATGATTTACCGAGATTGTTGCAAGCTATGCAACAATTTTGTTCTTGGTTTGGTTGTGGAGAAGGAAACACTGCTAATATCACCACAAGGAGATCAAGCAGTAGAGAGTTTCGTGATGTTCCATCGTCTTTTTTTTGAGTTTCAGACAATGTATCGATGGGTTTCAATATTGCAAGCTAGTGGTTTAGGTCGATGGAACATGATTGTACGAAAAGTACAAGGGAACCCTCCTTGTGGCAGTTGCACAAGATGGCAACAATAAAATCCTTCCAATAACCTTTGTTGTTGTCGAGAGTGAATCAGCGGGAGCATGACTCTTCTTCCTCCAAAATTTAAAAAGGCATGTCACCCCACAACACGGTCAGTGTTTAATTTCAGACAAACACAAGTCAATAAAAAGTGCCTACTCAAGACGTGATAGTGGGTGGACGACATAGAATTCTGTGCATGTGTTCTTCATTCGACGCATTACACAGAATTACATGAACAATGACATAAAAAAACTAATTATCAATATGGGTGAGTGTCAAACTTCTTTCTCTTCATATTAAATATCACTTCATTTTGTATTATTCACAATATTGAAATTGTATGTTTATAAATACTCAACATATGCGAGGACAGAGCCTACATTCAATCACTACTACAACATTCTAAGGGAGGAAGCAAATGTTGATCGAAAAATTAATTGGGTAGCAAGATTCCGTGAGAAAAATGGACTCTCGCATGGGATGGTGGCTGACGATAGGGGCACATGACCACCAATCTTGTTGAGTCCTTTAATTCGGTACTCAAGAAATAAAGAAATCTGCCAATAGGTGCGCTAGTAAAATCAACATATCTAAGGTGTAATGCATTGTTCAACAAAAGAAAGAGAAAAGCCACAACAATGCTTGTATTTGACCAAATTTATATGCAAGTACTAAACAAGACCATCAAAGACGCACAGAGAAAGACAAACACTCACACTGTTCTTGAGTTCGATCGTTGCGGCACACGGTTCTTGGTCTAGAAGACAATAAACCCGAGAAAGATTCAGCTCGCTGGAGATTTTCACGGTTAGACTGGATGAAAGG
The DNA here is from genome assembly GCF_000004515.6 of Glycine max. Taxonomy (NCBI): domain Eukaryota; kingdom Viridiplantae; phylum Streptophyta; class Magnoliopsida; order Fabales; family Fabaceae; genus Glycine; species Glycine max. The sequence continues at coordinate 29,421,999 of NC_016089.4, forward strand.
TGGTGTGATTGTGACAAATTCCAGAAATTGCACATGTCTTGTTCTCATGTTGTTGTTGCTTGTAAGCATGCTCACCATGAGTTTAAGAACTACATATATTTTGTGTATATGCTGGAAAGTATCTCCAACATATTACAAAGGATTGTTTGGAGAATTGAGCAACAAAGCGTATTAGCCATCGTGTCACGAGCCAATAATCTGCCCCGATCCAAACAAGAAAAGAAATTCTCAAGGTCATCCTGTCTCTTCTCGTATCCACACTGAAATGGATATCTGAGAATTGAGTTAACAAAAGTGATGTTCCGTGTGTCGCATCCTAGGTCATAGAAAAATTGCCCTCATCATTTAGCCCCAAGCCAACAACCTTGAATTTATGTCATATTCTTTGTGTTTTAAAATTTTTATTGTATTTTTTCAAATTTAAATATTTTAGTTCAATTTAACTTGTTACTATATTTTTTAATCTATTTTTACTCATTTAATTTTCTTACTAAAACAAAATAAAATTAATAATTAAGAAAATATATGATCACTTAAAAATATATGCATTTTTCTTGAAAAATATATTAAATAAGGAACAAAATTAATAAAAATATGATGTAAATCATAACAAGGAAAGTTTAATTTTTTTTAATGTTTTTCCATATGATAGTTATAAATCATATTAAGAAAAATATTTAACTAAATTTAAATATAATATAAATCATATGCAATTATATTCTTTTATAAATATTTAACTAAATTATATTTATATTGAGTAATTAAATATATACTTTTTCTTAAATACTATTCTAGATAAATTATATTTTTCAAAAATTAATATATATATATATATATATATATATATATAAAACAAATTATTATATATATATATATATAAAACAAATTAAAACAAAAATCAGATAATTTTTTTAATAAAACTGTAAGAGAAAAATAGAAAAAAATTTAAAAATAAAAATAAAAAACTAAAAGAAATAACAAAAGAAATAAAAAACGAAAAAAAACTCAGTTCACATTTTGAACTAAGTTTAAAAAAACAAAAAACAAAAAACCTTATGAAATTGGTTTGAGGAACCGATTTCGTATGTGGTGGTTTAGAAAAAAAAACAACTGTAGGTAAAAAATCAGTTTAAGGGATCGATTTCTGATCGTTTTATATCAATAACTAGTTGGTAACCCATGCGTATGCACGGGTCTTTGGTTAAATGATTTTCGATGGAAGAATAAAAAGAAAGATATTGTAAAAAGATAAAAGGAGTAACATTCATATTAAATAGTTCTAAATAGTAGAGTTGATCAATTGCCAAATTGTTTAAAGATAAATATAAAAACGTCGGAAACAAACATAACTAACATTGTTTTACAAAATAACACAATAGGTTTTCCTAATCTATATCACTGTCATCCCAATCAATTGCACGTCTGATGACAACTTCCCTGATTTTGTCAGCATGCCTATAGTAGAATGAGAGTTCGTCTCCATGGCTAAAATCACCTTCTTGAAGGAATTTATACCAAGGCTGAGTGATATACTTATCACCAATTCCTTTGTCAAGCACTACTACATTCCATTGCAGTGGAGGTCCGAATCTTCTCAAAATTGTCATGTGATCACCACAGTGGATTAGGCATTGTGTGACAGAGGGTGGAAGTTGTTGTAGGGAAAAAAAGAGTTAGGCATTGAAATTAATATTTGTATAGAAGATATAAATGGATATAAATATTTTACCAGTGGATATGGTGCCCCTAGCAATGATTGGGTGATTTCATATGTCTAGATATGTTTCCTTGATGCGCGACGCCTTTTGCATGTCTGCTGGAGTAATGGTGGAGTGAAGTGGAGGTCAAATTTTGAGTGGTGGTCACAGGCTAGGAAATTTATGATCACTTATTCATAAATCTGCAATTTTGTCCTCAATCTTGTTAGGCCATCAGCAAAGTAAAGTTTTCCCTTGTGTTGCCTGACTTGAATTTCGTAGGTTGCCCCATCATACTTAAATTCAACAATTTCTGGATAATTCGGTAGCCATTGGCGCTGATAGAACCCTGGTATTTCTATGGCGTCTTGCAAGGGGAAAAAGTATTTAAAAAAGGAAAAACAATATCAAAAGCAGCAAAGGATAAAGTATGGAAAAGAAGCATTTGATTTAACCTTGTCACAATGGAACGCAACTTTAAATTGCAATATTAATGGTTGTCTGATAGTAGGGAATCTCAACTGCAGTGCAATGAAAAAAAAGTGGACTTAGCATTTAAAAAACATGTATATTGACCAATTTAATTGTCTGCAGCTCTAAATTGAGGTGTTGCTGCAATGTAGTAGTAATTGGATTTAAGAGTTGTAAATTAGGATAATCAAAATAACATAAGAGAATATGCATATAATATAACACGTAAGAAATTGGATGCAAGACATGAAAATAAGCAATGCAGAACATGTATAATTCATGCAGAGTAACGAAAGTCAAAGATAAAACCATGGGTGAAGAAAATAAAGTAGAGATAAGAAAATGCACCAAAAGTAAATACAGCAGCAACAAAAGTTCTTAATCAGAGATCATATGATTGAACAGATAAGAAAATGCACTTCATGATTCAAATTAAAGGCCAAAAGCAAGAAAGTTTGAAAGGGCAGAATCAGCATTATAAAAAGAATATAACATATGATGTATATCAGAGATGATATGATCGAACAAATAAGAAAATACACTTTATAACCCCAATTAAAGACCAAAAGCAAGAAAGTTTGAAAGGGCAGAGTCAACATTATAAAAACAATGTAACAGATGATGTATATAACCAAACAACTCAGAATCTTAATACAATACTTGGAAATAATGGTAATAGAATGCTACAAAATTTAATAGGCACTTAAAAAGGTTTAACTTAATCTTCTTTCTGTTTTGTTTAGGCTAGGGCATAATCGAATAGGATACGGATAAACTGTTTTTTCCTACATGCATGATTCAAATGTTATTCTAGATGACATGCTACCTAGGGTCCATTGACAGTGACAATATAGTAGCATCATTTAAAATTATTGGATAATTTTCACCACTCGTTAGCAATGAAGAAAACTAAATTAATATTTAAATTTCTTACTATCTATTTAACAATAGAAAATTAGAACCACTGGAACAGGTTTTTGAATTAGTATCAACAAAATGTCTAAATAGAACACGCATTGCCATAAAAGCACAACATGAATGCAAAAAGTGTGAGGGGCAAAAATATGGATTTAAACGTTACTAATATCTAAAGAGTAAGGTAGATTATAATGTAGTATGCAATAAACCTAAGACAATGGGTACAAATAAATGAAGTAGAAGCAGGGAAAATTGAATTAGGGCTTTGGCACATGAAAGAAAGAAAGTTGAGTGAGACAATGATGGATTCAAAGGTAGAATTGTTCAATATATCTGTCCTAAATTGCAATTGGAAAAGTCACAAATACAGATGGCAAGATGTTGAATTTTGGTTCGGGATATCGACAAAAAATCTAAGTAAAGGCAAGGAAAAAATCACGAAATCAATGAACATGTAGTGAGGTATTGGGTTTAGGCTTATGTTGCTTGAGGCAGTTGATGAAGTGGAAGTCATGGTGCTAGTCGCTTTGAGAGAATGATTTGGTTAGAGTTGAAGTGAAGGTGGTAGGAAAAGGAACGGTGGTTTGATGATGTGAGGTAGTGGGTGATGGAAGGGTCATTGCTTTTGGGGGGGGGGGGGGTGTAAGTGGCGACAAGTTAAGTGGTTTGGGAATTGTGGAGCATTGAATGTTACGTTCAAAGATTGGACGTGAATTGGCATAATTATGAGTATGAAGGACTGTGGTGGTGGAGGCGGGTGAAGAGGTATTTTTATTGCTGAATGTAACAAAGAGGAAATTAATTTTTTATTGTTATAAATACAATTTGCATTATCAGATGAATGACCTGTCTAATGCTGAAATCGGTAATGATTTGACATAGATAATATTTTCCAAGGGCAATTGATTATCTAACAAAAGAGAAATGCTTCTACTAAAAGAATAATAATAAGTGTATTATCCTAGGAAAACAACCAGAATAACATATAGAATTCATTTGCTGAATGGTAGTATTTAAATTGAGATAAACATTTTATTTTCTTTCGTGCAATTCATGAAAGAAATGGTTAATTTGGAGTTCATGAAAAGGGATGAAAATTTAAAATGCAGCAAATAAGAAAATGCACTCCATAACGGAAGATTGGTTTTTTGAAGTTGATGAATTATAGATTGGCTCTTTTGATGATGTTTTAACTATATATCAGAGATCATATGAGTAAGAAGCAAATACAGTTGTGGTTAGAATTAAATTTGCAATCGCAAATAAATTGGATTTACCTTTTAATATTTGTAAAGACCTCTTTGAAAACCGCATTGGTGGTTGAAGTCATTTTTTTTTTGTTCAGATCATGTATTAAAATTCGAAGTCCTTTCTTTGACTTGACCCTTGATAATGCAACATATAATTGGCCCTGTGAAAAAACTGGTTTTGGCAAGTAAAGTCCAACTGAAGATAAGGATTGTCCTTGGGATTTATTAATTGTCATTGGATAAGAAAGCATTATTGGAAATTGTCTCCTCAATAGCTTAAAAGGCCATGGTGACTGTGAAGGTGACATAGACATTCGTGGGATATAAACATGATCTCTGATATTTGTGCCAGAAATTATGTCAGTTGCAATAACATGTTTTGCTAGTCTTGTGATAATTAACCTAGTACCATTACACAACCCTTGAGTTTGGTCTAAGTTCCTTAATAGCATTATAGGTGTTCCAATCTTGAGTTTGAGACAGTGATTAGGTAAGCCAGATGTTGTCAGTGAATTAAGAAATTCAGTTGTGAGTGAGCGGAAATGACAATTTTCAATGGTTTCGGATTTGTCAACTGAATCAGAGCTTAGATATTCCATTTGTTCACCTATCAATATTTTAGACATAAAAAAGCAAATTCATCAACCAAAAATGTAAAATCCAGGAAAGTTGACTAAAAGATGAAAAACAGAATAAGATAATTTAGTAATGATCACCTGGTATCATTGTAAGCATATAATCATTAACTTGTTGTACTGTTTCATTTGTAGAAGCTAATATTGCTCTGGTTTGGAAGTATTCACGATCATTATGATGATGAGATAGATCTGGGAATGTAGAGCTAATTATACTATGAATAGGATCATTATATTCTATGACTAATAGTTCCTGTGGAATTTGAATAGTAGCATAGCCATCATTTTCATCTCCAATAATACCATCACCAATATCTATAATCCATTGTGCAAAAGCTACAGTTTCTTCTTGATCTGTTGCTTGCATGTTTTTTGTCAGTCTCAAGATCTGACAATGATCTCATAGATAAGAGGAATTAATTGTTGCGTTAACAATATCAGAGCGGCTGCCTCTTGGAATGACTGGCAGGATCTGTCGGAAATCTCCACCAAAGACCATGACTTTACCTCCAAAGATTTTATTGTCCTTTGAGTTGTGTTTGATGATATCTCTAAGACTGTGATCAAGTGCCTCAAAACAGAATTTGTGAGCCATGGGTGCTTCATCCCAAATGATCAGACTTGTCTGATTTAATAGTTCAGCTAATTGAGTTCCTTGATGGATATTGCAAGTTAAGTCTTCAAAAACTGGAATTGGAATTTTGAATTTTGAATGTGCAGTTCTACCTCCAGGCAATAATAGAGAAGCTATACCGCTAGAGGCTACCATAATTACAATTTTATTGTCAGCTCTTAGTGAACTTGCAAGTGTTTTCCAAATGTATGTTTTTCCTGTACCTCCATATCCATAGAGAAAAAACATATCACCTTCATCTTTATTAACAACTTCAACAATCTGATTGTAAATTGATGCTTGTTCGTCTGGAATTATCAATATGTGGTGTTAGATTTAAACAAAAATGAATCAAGTTGAAATACTAATTTATAGATGAGAAAAGCTAAGAAGGAAATGGACATAATAATTTTCAGAGGGGTAAATTGCTCTGTAGTTAATGTACCTGTCATGTGAGAAAATAGATGTTTAAACTCTGATCTAAGTTCTTGATTGTTGTAATTCAGTTCAGCTAATATAAGGCTATTGTCTAGATAGGATGGACAATTTGCATCCTCTGGATATGGCATTGAAGGATAGTCTCTAAGCGATCTTTGATTTGCTTGCAGCAGTTCTTCAATTTCAAGCAAGACCGGATTCTGAAGAGTTCTATCATCAAGCTGTAATGCTAATACACAAAAGGGAAAAAAGTCAAATTATGTGTCGTATCAATATTGATTTGTGTCATGGGAAATTAGCACTAACCTGAACCTGTTGATGATTTTTTTATAATTATAGACAATGTCATCAGCCATCCAATGCCAAGTTTGGTCCCAAACTTGTTCAGGTTTGCTCATTGTTGCAGTTAAAAGTAACAACACAAATAGCATTCTTATATAATGTGTTGAACCCTGGTCCTTTGCTTCTTTGATTGCCTCAATGAATTCTTTATCATCTTGCAAAAATCCCATAGCAAAACATGCTTCTTTATATGTAGGATACTGAACATTATCAACTGTTCTTAAATCCTCAAATGAGGTAGGTCCTTTACAAACAGTAAGCATCATTCTTAAATAAAATAATTCCCCTGTAATTGGTGGGACCCATAGTAATCTGTCAATGGTGTAGCCTTTCTTCCTAAGGTGCCAACATCTTTTCTTCTGATTGTATACAAACTTAGAAACAAATTCTGCATAAGTAAGATTTCTTCCTTCAACAGAATTTTGGTTGGTGTTCATCCATGAAATAAACTTTGAATCAGAGATACTTGGCTTAGACAATACATCATCAATATCATCATGGTCTTCGTAGAGAACACTATGTTGGCCTATGCTTTGGCGCCATCGATAAGAAATGTGATATGGAAAATGTTATGCATGGCAGAAGCAGGATGTCAACCTAAAGAGAAATTGTTTTTTTACTTGTCTTATTCATTGTACATCATATTGAGAGATATGATGAAAGATGGAGTAAATTTATAAAATATATGATTCTGCATTTGTCAAAGTAAAATCAAGCCAAAAATGCCATCTAAAATAACAAATGATGCTAAACGATGATTGATAATAAAGAAACAGTTAATTACATATCATTGATGATCCAAGATCATGTTTCTCAAGACTCGAAAGCTGATACTTTTGTTTTGATGTGTATATTCTGTTGTTAGAAAATTAATCATATATGAATGCTGGTTTAGCTATCCTAGTAATCAATATTTCGTGGTAATTATTTCTAACATTTTAATTTGTTTCCTGTGAATACTTTGTGCTGAGACAATTAAGGATGTACACCTTAAAATCAGATGCTTTAATGGCCCTCTAAAACTTTGATTGAAATTTAAGTTATCATGATTGTGAAGAACATGTTTTCTGAACTTTCTGTCTAGCAATCTGTGATTTGTATTTCCAAATCTTACTTGTTCTATCTCTCACGATATATTTGAATTCATAACATTTGCATAGGTATTGTATCAACTTTGAGAATTTGTCGAGTTTCTTGAAACATGCCTTTATAACCATTAATATAACCATGCTTTGTCGATATTTATTTTAACAATTGAACAAATAAGGATTTTGAAATATAGTGCAATAGTTAAGGTGACATCGGATAAACCACAGAACTAAAATCCCAGAATACTTGGATACAAAATAGGATTCAAATTTAAACAAAAGTTGTTATCAAAGTTCTAAAGGAACACCACCACAACAGAATTAAAGGTAGGAGCCAATTTACAATATATAAATAGCAGGGCAAAAAAAATTGTTCAGCACAACTTGCAAGCAACCAAATGCACTAAATTGCGCCATGTTTTTTTAATTTGTTGGATGAAAGTTGTGGAGGTAAAATTTGAGAGGTCCCTGCTTCATCATCATAATCTTGAAATGTATGCCGCTTTGTAGGTGTCAAGGGGAGTCCAAGCAGTGGATCATGGCCTGCTGTCACAGACAAGGATTGCTGGATAAAACAAATAGCAATGAATAAGTTGAATGCTAAGTTGAAAGCCATGAAGTGTCAAAATGCAAGAGTTGCAAGAAAGATCATATTAAAAAATGAGAGCAGTGATCAAAACTCACAGATTCATGTTGGACAGAATGATTGGAATCAGAAACTGGGATATCCATTTTTGAAGATGTCTGAATAAGACATACATTGAAGATAACACAACCCATGCAAAACAAATAAGTATGAATAGAATACATAGTTTTCACAATAGTTAATGTCAAATAACTTGCATTGAACAGTACCTCAGCATCAACTAGCATATCCATCACAACATTTATTAAGCTTGAGTCAGCTGAACACTTCAAAATAGCATAATTCCTGAACTTGGGTTGCACCTTTATCTTGAAAGCAAGTTCATAACCCAACAGCTTATCAAGTGCTTGGGGTGAAGCATTCAAATCAACATCACCATCCTTGTGCAAAGAGAATAATTGTATCACACAAACAAAAAATAACATATCAAACATAAAGAGTTACTCTTGAATCCAAAAACACACTTCAATTTTAAGCTTATTAACTGCATCAGCTGATTGACCAATTAATTCACTGCATTCACGGTCCCAAAGCAGGAATTTTGTGTTTTCATCTCCCTGGTTGATCATCACCTCAAGCCTATACCTGCTACCATATGCACCAATAGTGAAAAAATGATGAAGGTATGAAGAATACACAACATTTTAAAAGATCACAATGACCTAAGCATAGCTTCTTTATTGTATTTGCCGCATGCACATGTGAAGGGCGCCATCTCTGCATCACTTTTTTTATGACACTGAATGCAAGTTGTATAACACCATGAATCATTGTCCAGAACAATCCTAGTAATTGTGCCAACCGTTACACAAACAATTTCCTGTGTGAAACAACATACACCTCAAATGGTGAAAAAACTTCAGATAGTGCGGGGTAAAGAATTAAAATCTATATAAGATGATTACTTTAGAGATGGTGTTAATGTCAGCAATAGTCTTTGCCTCAGCCTTTCCAAAGAATGATTCCTTTGATGATAATTGGATAGAACCTGAAAGCTGTGTACACCCTTCACTATGGGATTTAAAACCTGACCGAGCCTCAATGCCCAACTCTGCAAGCCTACAAATATAGAATCAACAACAAAAATAAGACAAAAAATGATCAACATATATTACATAGCACATACACAAAATACCGTTCATTGAATTCTTGAATCTCCATCACCGGTTTGTTAATAATTAACTTTGAAGCCTTAAAAGAATTGTTGACCGATGGGAGACAAGATCCTAAATCATTTAAAAAACAGAACCATAACATGCAATAGCATAAACAGAGGAACCAATAAATTCAAGATAAGGATATACCCTGAGCTTCCTTTATTCTACCATGGGTCAATAGAACTGTAATTGGGCCATCACCTTCATAATCATCTAAGAACTTTAAAAACTGCAAGCAATAATCATCCCACAAAGTGCAAGATAGCAATTGCTGACTATCAGAAACAAATAGTTATGAGGCAATCAGTTAATAATAATGTAATCATAGCCACAACTTGACAAAGCATATGACACAAATTGTTACCAAGTATCGAACTTTACCTCAAGTCATTTAGTTTAAAGACTACCCTTCTACCTTTTCCTGAAACTTGGCGAAAGACAACCTCCTCCACAACACCAATAACATCTAAAGCAAGTAGGAAAATCAAGGAATGTTATTTTATTCCAAAAAGAGCAGAACTTTCAAAATAAACTCAATTGCAAAAATATAAGTTAACATACCAACCAATAGCCCAGGTTCAAACTGGCCAGCCACAATATCTGCAAATCCAGCAAACCTGTATTTTCTAAAAGGGATGTTTTCTAGAACACACTCCCTTACAACAGTAACCCCAATAAACACCAATTTAAATTGGTGATCACAGACTCTGTACTGACCATTGTTTTTTAGCACTTTCAAATTATGCATGACATAAGTACAATTTTCTTTCAAGTCCATCTTTTTTTACTTCAGTTGGTCTTGTTTACAAACAACGTGGATCTCATCACCCTGGATTGCATTAAAGTTACAACATAATGGCCTGAACAATAAGTAATAAATCTACAAAAAAAAACACAAAATTGAAGCATACATAGGAGTCCACAAACACCATCTCAGCTTGCTCAGATTTGTTAGGCGTGCCAATAAACCATAGATTACTGATCCTCACACTAAGTTTAAGAGTTTCTTTTGAGCCATTGATGCTCTTTATCTTGTCTAGAGAACGTGCCATAATACTGCGAAAAAATGCAACAATGCCGATAATCTTGCAAGGAAGAAGTTAACAACAAAACCACCATGAAAAGAGAAACACGATAACCTAAGAAAAAATCCAAAAACTCGTTCGACACAGAAAAATGAGATGCTAACATGCATGTAAGAAAACACACATGAAAACAGCACCGAAACAAAAGCCAAAAACCAAAAGGTAATATGCATGTAAGAAAAGAAAAGCCAAAAAACCATAAGCTAACATCCAATGTAAGAAAACATACATCAAAACAGCACCATAGAGAACCCAAACCTGGTCTGTATCTGGAAAAATGAAAAGCAAAAAACGCAAACTGAAGCATCACACTGAAATGAAATGCAAGAAACCACGTAAAGAAGCAAAGGCTAGCACATGCACAATCTGCAAAATCAAACACGTGTAAAAGCCACAATTTGCAAAATCAGACACCTGTAAGAAGCAGAAGAGTGGAAAATGAAAGGGCTAAAAGACCAAAAAACCAAGAAAATGGACAGCTGTCACAATCTTAGGTAGGGGTATTTTAGGAATTTCCAGAGGGTTCTCTTTTATAGATAGTATATAGATATATAGATGTTATGTGATTTCCAGAGGGTCCTAAAATACCCCTACCTAACAATGACCCTTCCATCACCCACTTAACTTGCCGCCACTTACACCCCCCCCCCCCCCCAAAAGGAAAGGCAATAGGATTAGCTTCAATCATTTTTCTCTTTGCTAGGAGATCCCTAAGATACTTGGATTAAATAATAGTGAGAGAGCCATCATCATGATGAGTGACTCCAATCCCTTCAAGGTAATGAAGATCTCCATATTTTAAAGAGAAAAACTATTTACCTGAGAAACAATTTTTTGAATAAGTTTATAGTCATTCCTTTTCACTATAATGTCATCCATATAGATTAACATTCCACATAGATTAACATTTATATTATAGAAGCTGCCTTAGAATACGCAAACAAAGATGGATCACAGTTGCTAGGAATGAACTAAAACTACAGTAGAGCATGTTTGAGTTTACCATACCATGTTGTAGGTGCTTGCTTGAGTCCATAGATTGCCTTATTCAATCTTGCAAACTAACTGCTTGTTAGAGTTTTGGAAACCTGATTGTTGTTGCATGTAAATTTCCTCCTCCAACACACCAATTAGTAAAGCATTGTTGACATCCAGGTGTTGTAGAGGCCATTTATTTGAAATAGCCCAGAGTAAGAATTATCCTTATAGTTATAAGTTTAATAACTAGTGAGAAGGTTTCATTATAGTCATGTCCAATCTTCTGATGAAAACCTTTAGTGTCCTAAAGACCCACCAAAGTCAACACTTTTCCTTTAGTGCTCTTCTCATTTATCTGTACGTTTTTCATCAAATCTTGTATGATGATTTAGAGGTTTGTCAACTTCTGTGCATCAGAATCAAGTCATGGAAAAATCTTGCTTTGTTTCCCTTCTTGGTATTGTACCGTCAATCTTCTTGAGACCTCTAACTTGTCCACACTCAATTCCTTTTCCACCAAGGAATTTGTTGAAGCATATGTATTTTTGGGTTCCTTGGTTGTTCCTCTTTGATGATTGCCAACAGCCATCTTCTGTGTCTTTTCAGCTTGCTTGCGAATAGTGGCATCATTATCTGATGTTTCCCACAACTCATGCATCTGATCAACAACCTCAAGAATTTCTTTCCTCCTACTTATCCCTTACGAAAATTCGGATATTTGGTCATGCATGATGTGTTTCAGCAGAACTTCAATCTCAAATATATGGCCTTGCTTGATCTGCTTTAGTAACATGCTTGCTTGAATGTTCTCTTCATTCTTGGCTTTAAGACTTTCATTTAACTACTTAACTGTCCTTGCAATTGCTATACAACCTTCTCTACATGTCTTGGAAGTAAGCCAATGCATCTGGTGCCATAACAGTCTGATCTTCATCTGTTAGTCGACCATTTTTAGTGCATTCATTATTCACCAAACTTTTAAGCTAAAAATGGTGATTACGATCAAATTATTACTACAACGCAGATTATTGACAAACTAATTTACGGAGAGAAAAAAAGTAGTTTATTTAATTAGATAGATTTGGAAATTGATTTATTCCATATAAATCAGAGCCAATGAAATAATGAACCATATGTTACAAACCTACATGCTTGACATCTTGATATAATAAAAAAACAAAATCATTTTATCCTAACCACGCAAACTATTATTAGAAAGTATGGAAATGCAAAGCAATGGCAAACAAACTAATTGCAAAACCAGACGCCATTACATCCCATATTTCATGGGACAAAGGTTTTAATGAAGTCATATTGTGATTTTTAAGTAAAGAAAGACACTTCATAATATGGTTGAAGATTGGAATTTACCTCAACAGTACAAAACAATGCCTCAAACCACAAATGAGTGCAAATAAGAATGAGGATCTAACCCCATAATTGTAAAGTTATAGCCTAAAGGAATGACATAGAAAAAAGCTATAATAATGTCACATCCAAATACTAAAATGATATGTTAATAGCTTTGATTCTTCATAGTCATGAGGCTTTTTATGTGCAAGACTTTACATCTCTAGAGATGTTATAAAATCATTCAAAGCATTGGCAGTAGAAACATAAGCAGCTAATTGTTTGCACGGTCTAACAATATCAACTTCCAGCTTGCTAACTCTTTCTTTTAGATGTTCACTTTCCATGTCTTTGGAGTAGTTTTTGCGTTCAAGATTATCACATGCATCAGCAAGCTCACATACCTTTCCTTCAAATAATGTTTCATTGACAGCAAAAATCTTAAGTTCAGCCAAGAGTGTTGAAGCCTGAGTTTCCCATTGTTCAATCTCATTTGTTCTCTTAAGTACTTGATCACCTAGCTTCTTTTTCCTCAGTTTAGTATCTCCAAGCTCTTGACATAGGTACCGCATTTCTGACTCCAACTTCTGATTCACTTCACACACACATATGAGCTCTTCATTTTGACAATCCTTGTCTGAGGACAATTTCAAAATTTGATTAGCATGTTCTTCAAGCATCACCTTGGATTCATCATATTTAATCTTCAAATCTTCTTCCATCATTCTTTGCAGTTCTGTTTTCTCAATATGTAAAGCACGAAACATCTCAGCTAGCTTACAGACATTTCCCTCTAATAATGTTCCACCATTTTGGTATTTACTAAATTTTTGATTAATTACAAACTTTCTACTACCAAATTTAGGAGATAATCAAGATATTGCATGCATGATATCATGAAGATCATCAGTAGTGCAATACTTCAATAGTAAACTAAATCAATACTACGCGTATTTGATTGGCAATTGTTTTGTGCCTGTGATTGAAAGAACTAGAATTTTTACCAGTCAAGTGTTGTCTCTAGACTTTAGAGTTTATTTGGGATCAACTAGTTCATTTAGCTTCTTGGAAGTGTTTGAGGGGCGTCTACAACAAGATTGCCATGTTGTGTTACATGTGTCAAGTTCTTGGTTTTTATGCTTTCTTCAATTCATTCTTGACTTAGTTTTTGTGCATCTTATCCTTTTGCATCTGTATTTGTCCTTTCTAAATAAATTCTTGGTTTATGACTAAAAAAAGCTTTTAACTGACTTTTGCACAACATATAATGTCTTAGACCCCTAATTATAGCAAATGCCTAGGCTTAATTGACTAATCTAACTCGTAGACATAGAATAAATTACTATGACTCTTGAATCAAAGTATCTAATACTCTTAAATCATACTAAAACTCATCATTGACACATAAGAATGGTTTCCTTATTCTCCGTGAATTAATTACCAAAAATCATACTACATGCAAATAACAAAGCTTATAAATGGTGACCCAATGCATACGACTCCCACCAAGTGAAGCCTAGAGAGTGGCATGTACAATAGTCGTTTGCTCGCAAGCAAAGAGGTTGTTTCCAATACTTGAACCAATGAGCTCTAGGCCACAAGGCAGCAAACTTACCCTTGTGTCTACAAAGAGGAGCAATAATAGAGCTTCCCCTTCCCCAAAATAAGCACTTAGTAATGTACTAGGACATTAACTACTAAAAATAATTAAATCTTCAAAATCACAAAGCAACATGTAAGAATAGAGGACAAATAAAAGACCATACTTGCATTATCTTCTCGAACAGGTCATTCAAAGCTTGATTTGAATGAGTAATTATTAAGGTTATCTCAGAAGGACAATTATGATAAAGAACATTTAGAATTTGTACAACTGTATTAGTCTTTCCTGTACCAGATGGCTTGTGGCCTGGAACATTTAGAATGAGTAATTATTAAGGTTCTCTGAGAAGGAAAATTATGATAAAGAACATTTAGAATTTGTACAGCTATATCATAGTGTTTAGATATTATATCCTCACTTCTGATTTCTTTACCCTAAGTAGCTAAAAGTAACATGATGATAATAGCAAATTCTAAGAATGGCTAAAGGAAAATTAGTTCTCTTTCCCATATGTTATAAAGAACATTTAGAATTTGTACAATTGTATCAATCTTTCCTGTACCAGGTGGCTTGTGGTCTGGAACATTTAGAATGAGTAATTATTAAGGTTCCCTGAGAAGGACAATTATTATAAAGAACATTTAGAATTTGTACAGCTATATCATAGTGTTTAGATATTATATCCTCACTTCTGATTTCTTTACCCTAAGTAGCTAAAAGTAACATGATGATAATAGCAGATTCTAAGAATGGCTAAAGGAAAATTAGTTCTCTTTCCCATATGTTTTTATTGCTTTCATCTTTGTGGAATAAAGCTTCTCATTCCTGACGTCAATTCTTTACCTATTCTCTCCAGTATATGTGTGTTTTAATTTGGACATTTCAATTAAAGGGAAAGTTAAACTTACACCACCCCGACCCACTGATGCAACATCAACCTTTTCCTACATACTCAGTAAATAACTACTTTGTATTTGAACTTTAGAGAAGCTCAGACAGATGGGTTTAACATATTCTTTAGGATCAAAAGAATGAAACTTCATATGTTTAACCATACTCAATCAACTAGCTTATTAATTTGTGTTCTTATTAGTAAAATTTGGAGAGGGCGTAACATTGTATGGTAAACAAAGAAACTAAAGCACGAGGCCATGCACTGAGCTATTTATATGGAAGAGAAATTAATAACATATGAGTAAGACTCACTAGATAAGAATTAAGATTCATGTAAGGGCACTAGGGTTTCATGTTAGCATTCATGTTTTTTTTATATAATATTTCCTTTTGTATACATTCTACTATTATGAATGAAATGAAATTAAGATTCACAAAATTTTATAATGTATAATTTTTAGTCGATAACAAAGAATGTATTAGATAATTTGTTCCTATCATTTCTCTTATGTAATAAATGTAATGTAATTTCTCAATTTCATAGATTTCAATGGTCATTGAAATTAAAAATTATAAAATTTAAATATGCTTTTAGTCCATATAAAATTAGCAAGTTATTTGGACCTTATAAAAAAATTATTTTATTTTTCATTCATTTAAATTTATTGATTTTAGTCCTTATAATATGAACAAATTTTGATTTTGATTCCTATAAAAAATTTAATTTTAATTTCTAGAAATATTTTTTAAGATATTACATGTTGACATTGTACCAAGACACTACGGTTGTTTCTTGGGAGGGTCACTTGACATTCCACTATCGTTAATGAATCTTAAACAATAGTATAGACCAAAAATAAGATTTTAAATTTTTTAGGATGAAAATTAAAAATAAAAGGACAAAAATCAAAAGTTAAGCTTTGTGACCTAAAACTTCAATGTCAAAGAATATGAGTTCATAATTAATTTTTAAAATTTGTAAACTACAGATTAAGTTGTCACTATGTATGTGTTTTTGGTAAAAAAATTAGCATGTATGTTCTTAAGTTTCTATTTGTTGTATTGTTTTGCAGTGTTAGAGGGACTATCGAAAGGTACGGATGTGTGTTGCTTCCTCAAATGCAGAATTTGTCTCAGAAGCTAATACACAGGCAAATTTAGTAAACTTAAAAAAATCAAAGAAATGGTAGAAAATGTTGTTTTGAAATTACACCATATTTTTCTTAATAGAATTACAGTGTGAAGGTTAATTATTCCAAGCTATAATCTTCTCAAAGCCAATAAAATCTTTTATCATCAAGATACTCTAATAGTCCATCTAATGCTTAGTTTTGAATGTCACATTTAGGAGTTCAAATGTTCAAGGGACATCTTCACCAATAATTGACAGTTTGGTACTGAGGGGTGTCATAAGTCACACACGAGACAATGTTAGGGGTTTTTTTTTTATAATTGTAAGGTTACAATGCATCAAACACTCAGTCCAATTTAATCTGCTCTCAATTCAAAATTAAAAACAGATTGGGCAAATTATAAGATTGGATTGAAAATTTCAATCGATCCAGCCCAATTTAAGTACATTATGGGTTGGATTGAATTGAAAAGTAGAGGAGAAGTATCCTTCATAAATTTTGTTCTATAGTGAGCTGTAAATTTTGGAATTGAAAATTCTCTATATTTTGCAAGATTTTCTTCAGATAAAAGTTCCTTGATGGGACCATAAGTCCTTGAAGATGGATGGAATGTTGGACTAAAAAAGCATACAATAGAGACTTTTGGACCTGCATGTATGAATTTCCTACCTTGTGTAATAGCTAATAGGTTCAACATCAATACGGTGAAATTGGGCTTTAGCCAGCTATTGACCTACTGTATCTTTTCCTTTTATTTTATGTTTTATATTTTTCACATGGGAGGCAATGAAGTTATATTTGTTTTGCTGTTATAATCAGTTATGAACTAAGCATGACTTTCTCAGGTAAACTATTTGTAGTCTCATATTTCAGATTATTACTCAAGCTGGTCAAAAGAAAAAGGGTTTATGTTCACTTCAAGATGAGAGTGCAGGTCAACTTGTCATCTTTTCTCATAGAAGGGATGCCTATAAGGCTCTAATATATGAAGTTTCTTTTTCTCTTATTTTGTATTTTACTTTGAATAGTGGCCTCTGCTTTGCTAAGATGACCCACGAGGAATAATGCATTATTTGTATGCATTTATCTTAATGTATTAGTAGGATTGAAGTTTCTATGATTTGATTTTGTTGTGCCTGATGGAATATGAGTCACTAAGAAGGATTATTTAGGTCATTGGCCAAGCCACCTTTGTAAAGCAGACATAAAGCCAAAGGCCTTGCATCTTGCATAAATGCTATTTTACCCAATATGCTAATTGAAGTATAGATTTCAACCAATCTTAATTTCTTTTTTTTTAATTAAAAGACATTTTTATGTTACATGGTTATATTCTTGTACAATGTGTCATACATCCTTGATTGCAGGTCTAGTAGTTTCTGTTGTGGATCCTCAACCTAGTGGAAAGACCCTCTACATGGCCTCTCATTTAAGTGGCCAAGGTATCAATTTGTCTAAGAATTTTTTCAAATCATATTGGATTTCAATTTCTTCATAAGTTATAATAAATGTTTTCTTAATTTTCTTTTTCCTTCGAGGAAGAAATTCACCCCAAAGACTTCTAGTTAGTTTTAGTGAATTATGACTTTGACCTTGGGATTTGGAATTAGTTGCTTTGTGAAATGTGAACATAGTTTCAGATTCCTTCCTCTCCTCAATCCTCAACCCATAATAGGTCACCAAAAAAAATGTTCTCTATTGGAGATAATAATCTCCTTAGATCTTCGAACAATTCCTATCAAACAGTGTGTTTTGCTCTGCAATGTACTTAGTGATGTGTTGGTGTACTAGTTTCTTGTTTTTTAAGTTTACCATTTAGCCAAATAAAAAGAAAAAACTTGTGTTTTCAGGTAAGGTATTTGTAGTTGATGTAAATAGTGGTAGGTTGAGAATTCTTAAAGACAACAAAGTTGCACCAAGTGGATGGTGTCATTACTGCCATGCATCCATGTTGATCTTCGTAAATTACCTGTATGTAATTTTGTCCTTGCAGTGTTAACTAGGAAATTACTTATTTAATTATTTCTTATT